>NC_048233.1:3926783-3927598 GCF_002007445.2 Ailuropoda melanoleuca | reverse complement strand
GTGTGGGGGGTGTGGGGGGGGGGGGGGGGGGGTGGCGCGGTCACTTGATCTGGAAAAAACTAGCTTATTCTCCACTAGAAATTCTGGTCTTGATTCTTTCGTGAACATTGAACACTTTTCTGTACTTTCCAAAACAAACTTCTTAAAAGAACTGTTAAGTTTAATTTAACTTTGGGGCACCTGAACGGCGTAGTCTATTAAGCATCCAACTCTTGGTTTCAGCTCAGGTCATGATCTCAGGGTCCTAGGATGGAACCCCACGTCAGTCCATGCTCAGCATGGGAGTCTGCTTGAGATCCTCTTTCCTTCTCCATCTGCCCCTCCCACTTGTGCAATCTCTCTCTCTCTCTCTCTAAAATAAATAAAATCTTTAAAAAAAATGGCAATAGAGCAGATGACTTGAAAACTCTATCTAAAAGAAATTTAGAAATGATAAAATATAACAAATATAATACTTTTAAATGTACAACTGTCTTCAATAGAAGTAAACACCTAGAGGCCCAAAATGCAAGAACTCTAAGTTAAAGAAACGAGTAAATGAGCCATTATTACTACAATAGCCCCTGGGATGCAAGAGGGGAAGCTGATCTTAGTAACGAGGCCATTGGGTTTTAAGGGCCACTCAGATGACAGCTTAGACCTAACAGATATAGGGAGGTTGGAACTTGGAACCATACTTCAATCCTCAGACAAAAGGAAGAATACTGACAAAATATGACCAGGAAGATTATCTGTCTTGGCGGAAGGGAAGGGAAGGGAAGGAAAGGGAAGGGAAGGAAAGGGAAGGGAAGGAAAGGGAAGGGAAGGGAGCGGAG
>NC_048233.1:3902946-3926752 GCF_002007445.2 Ailuropoda melanoleuca | reverse complement strand
AAGGAAAGGAAAGGAAAGGAAAGGAAAGGAAAGGAAAGGAAAGGAAAGGAAAGGAAAGGAAGAAGGAAAGAAAGAAGGAAAGAAAGAAAGAAGGAAAGAAGGAAAGAAAGAAAGAAAGAAAGAGAGAAAGAAAGAGAAAGAAAGAGAAAGAAAGAGAGAAAGAGAAAGAAAGAGAGAGAGAGAGAGAAAGAGAGAGAGAAAGAGAGAAAGAAAGAGAGAGAGAAAGAAAGAGAGAAAGAAAGAAAGAAAGAAAGAAAAGAAAAGAAAAGAAAAGAAAAGAAAAGAATTGTCTTTCCTAAATATTTGTAACCAAATGCCTGCCTTGACCTTAAGTGGATTTGAGATTTGAATTCTACATTACTCAGGAATTCCCAGCCAATGCATAACAATAAATAGTGGTTCATGGCTGAAAAATCTCGGAAAGACAGTCTTAACCCATATTGCAGAGAATTCCCAAAGACAAAGCCCTGCTAAAAAGGATCTCAAAATCCAAAGTTGCAACATATAGGAAAGATGAAACAATCTACCGTGATCAAGACTCAATAGGATTAGAGCCCTAAGAACTAGAGATAACTGAACTATCAGATAAAAATTATTATAGAGTGGTATTTAAAATAATCACTGATTTAAACAGAGAACTGGAAACAAGAGAAAGAATTAGCACCATCAAAAAACACAAAGCAGACTGGAAAAAGAACCAAATAGGACATTTAGAAATGAACATTTTGGTCGCTGGAGTTAAAACTCAATGGTTTCACTGAGATTAACAGCACATTAGACACAGCTAGAGAAAGAATTAACAACCTGGAGGATAGATCTGAAGATATTATTCAGAAATGTATTTTTTAAAATGATAAAGAGCAAGGAGAACAAAGTAAGGCCGTTCAACACACCTCCAATTAGCATTCCTGAAAGAGAGAATACAGAAAATGAAGTAGAACAACATCTGGGAAGATAATGGCAAGGAAATTTTCCAGAAAGAATGAAATACAGGAACCCTCCAATTAAGGAACCATACTGAATCCTAACGAGGCAAGTTCAAATAAAATCAACACACAATGTAAGGACACTGCAGAATACCAAAAACAAAGAATAAATCTTAAAAGCATCAAGAGTGAAAAAAGACAAATTAACCTACAAAGGAAGGACTATAACATTCACTGTATATACGGATAGTGAACTTCTCAACAGCAGCACTAGAGGACCCAAGGTTACATCTCCAAACTGTTGAGAGAAAAATAACTGTTAACCTAAAATTAAAAGCCCAACCAAAATCATTCAAGAGTGAACATTAAATAAAGGCATTTTCAGACAAAGATGAAAGAATTGACTACTAACACACCCTCACTAAAAAAGAAAAAAAAAAAACAGGAAAGGAGGGATTTTTTAAAAAGGAGCTTCTAGGAAAAGAACGCATTACACAAACAGAAGAGAGGTGAATAAAGAGTGGTAAAAATAAAAGTGAATCTAAACAATATTTACTATATAAAAACAATAACAACAATGATCATGACTAAGTCTGGTCATGCATTACACACTCGTGCATGCAAGCACACGCAAGGAAAACCATGTTTCTGAACCATAACATCGGAAGATGCATTTGATAAAACTCAAGACCCAGTCACAATAAAAACGCTTAGCAAACCCTAGAAACAAACTTTCTTAATGTCACAAAAGATATCTTCCCAAAACCTACTGTGATATCATAAGAAATGTGTATTTGGTCTTTGCCCTGGTTTCTAGCACAGAGCTCCAAAACCCTTGGAATTTCCAAAGTGATGAGAGCGATAAAGGTGTCTTATGTGAATGTGGCGACTTTTGGAATGCAGCTAAGGATGAGGGCTGGTGGCCAGGAGAACCAACCATGTAATTAGAGGGTTGGAACCTTCAGTCCCACACCACCAGGGAAGGGAGAGGGACTAGAAGTTAAATTAATTGCCAATGGCCAGTGATGTAATCAATTATACCTATGCAATGAAGTCTCCATAAAAACCCAAAAGGAGAGGGTTCAGAGAGCTGCTGAGCCAGTAAACACATGGAGATTTGGGGAGAATGGAACATTCTTGTAGAGGGCACGGAAGTTCCATGCCTGTCCCCCAACCTTGCCCTATGCAACTCTTCCATGTGGCTGTTCCTGAGTTATATCCTTTCATACTTAACCAGTAATCTAGTATGTAAAGTGTTTCTCTGAATTCTATGAGCCACTCTAGCAAATCAATCGAACCCAAGGAGGGGTCATCGGAACCTCCAATCTTGTCACTGATGTCTGGAGTCGGGGGACACTCTTGGGGGGCTAAGCCCTTAATCTGTGGGATATGCCTACCTCCAGGTAGACAGGGTCAGAATTGAACTGAACTGCAGGACACCAGGCTGGTGCTGGAGACTCACTGGTTGGTGTGGGAACATCCTCACCGCCCCCCAACCCTGAACCCAATCCCACACACATGCTGGAATTGGTGACCAGAACTTTTACCTGCACAGCTCACTGATTAAACACTAGAAGCATTACCTTTAAAGTCAGAAATCAGATAAAGAATGCTCACTTTCAACATTTATAGTCACACTATAACAGAAGTCCTAGCCAACACAGTAGGGTAAGAAAAAGAGATCTGAAGATTGGAAGAAAAGAAGTAAATTGTCATTGTAAGGAATTATGATAGAAGACTGAAAGGATTTGACAAATTACAATTCTATAGTCTTGTATCAGAAATAAGGTATTAGACAATATAATTTTTTAAAATATTCCATTTAGAAACCAAGTCATAATTTACCTATTAACAACAGATGAGTTTACAAAGAAAACAGTAACTATTTTGAAAGACACAAAATACCTAAAAAAAAATGGAGAGGAAATTGTGTTCATGGATGGGAATATATCATAAAAATGTTGAATCTCTACCAAAAAAAATCATAAATTCAATGAAATTATGATTAAAAATCCCACAAGGTCTTCCACAGAACTTAACAAGCTGATTCTCAAAATATGAGGAAGAACAAAGACCACTCCCAAGTTGTCTAAATTCATTGTCTTCACTCTTCCTTTCTTCTCTTTGGCCTCATCTTTCACCAGACCCTCTAAGTGCTTTCTTCAGGGGTCTGTCTGATCTCTCCTTTTAAACCCCCATACATAACCCCTGGGGGATCCTCATGCATGGCTTACACTCTCACTGCATATTTTTGATTCCCACATCTGTATGTCCTTCCTGAGTTTAGCTACATATGGCAACTGCTTACCAGGCAGCTCCAACCAGACTTATCCAAAGCTCCTCAAATTCAACATGTCCAAGATCAAATTTTCACCTGGCCACTGAGTCCTGAAATGACCCCCCACCAACCGCCCAGAGGCCAGAAACCTAAGAGTGTATTCTGACTTCTCCCTCTTATCTCCCATAAATAATGAACAACCACGTCCTCTCTCCTGGAAGTCTTCTTGAAACCACTGTCTCTTTTATCTCAGAGCCCTAATCCAAGCTTCTGCTAGTGCTCACCCGGGTGACAGTGCCAACCCCATGTAGACTGCATGATCTTTCACTGCAGCCACAGAGAGTTTTCTGCAATACAAATGTGACCGTGTGATTCCTCTATACTTAAAGTCTTTCAATGGCTTTCCCATGACCTTAGATAAAAGAACATGCCCCATAACAGGATTTTATAAGGCCCTTCATCAGCTGATTCCTGCTTTCCTGCCACCCCTCCCATGCATCTGCACCATCCTCTATATGCCCTTCTTTGTACCCACCCCCAACCCCCAAACTCCATTATCCAAATGATACCTGGACATGCTAAGCTCGTTCTCCACACCTGGAAGCGCTGCCTACAGCCTTCCTCCCCATCCTTCTTTCACCTAATTCCTACTCATCTTTAAGGTCCAGCCAAAATGTCACTTCCTTCGGGGGGGATGACCCAGACCTCAAGTCTGGATTAGGCACCCTTCTCTGTCTTCCAACAGATCCCCATGCTTTCCATATCTGAACCCCCAGAACCCAGGAATGATGGGCCTCCTTCACCATACCTCAGATTCCATGAGGGTGGGGATGGCTGTCTTTCCCTACTAAGTCCTTAGCACACTGCACAATGCTGGGGAACAAGAGAATGAACAAATGAGTGGATATTTGTTAAGTGTCCTTTGTGAAATAATGATTTCCCTGTAGGGAGAATGAACTGTTCTGTGTTTAGTGTCAGGAAACCAAAAAAAGTATCAGTAAATGTCTGGACTTTGGCACACCAGAGGGAGAGCTTGAGTTTTTGGAGGTTTGTAAAATAAAGTGTGACGTCTGGGAGTCAGGAGACTGGTTCTGGTTCCAGTGTTACAAGCAACTGTGACCATGGTCAAATTCGTCCATTTCTTAGATTGGGATCTAAGGTCCTTTCTGTCCTACAGTGTCTGTGGCTCACACTCCCTGCCCAGACCCTCCACTTCCTCCAGGAGCTCTCCTAAGTAGCCTTTAGACATAGCACTCAGACTTTCACCTGGGGCTTTATTCAAAGAAGGCTGGAGAACTGATCTGCCATGGAGAGATGTCCCATATTCTGGTTGACAACATCAGACGCTAACTAGTACAGGGCCTGACAGAGTCACTGCTCAGTAAGAGCTGTATTAATTGTCACCATCATTATCTACAAATAATGCCTCACATGGAAGGTCTAAGTAAAGTTCTAAATGGTCCTAATGGGCATATATACCTTAAGCCTTAATGCCTAATATTAATTAATATTAACTAATTAATAATATTAATACTTAATAATACTGGATGTCCTGGCTTCAGGCTAGATTCTGTGACCTGGCAGTAAATACAGATGTATACTCCAAGCCAGGCAGAGGGTGATATGGAGGCCAGAAAGGAGAGAAGGAAAAGAGGGAGGCCCAACTTCCCTGATACCACATGAACCCTTCTGAGACTAGAGTTTCTGGGCCCTTCCTTCACCCAAGCTGAACTAGACCAGCCAGTTGAAGTAAGCACCTTCGGTCCCTACAGAAGTCGGACCCAGGGCAACCCAGTGGAACACCAGATCTGGGAGAACCAGAGATTGAGGTCAGATGCTGGCCCATGAGTGAGTTCTTTAAGGACCTGTACTTCGGGTTTCCAAGACTGGGTCTGTCCCAGGAGAAACAGGGCAGGGGGTCACCCAAGGCCCCGGGTCACAGGATTTGCTACTGAAATGGAGTTGCTCCCAGCCCTGTGTGGCCCTGCTGCCCCCAGGCCATAGCTCTCCCTGGCTGGCCTCTCCCATCCTCGCCACCCACAGCCCGAAGCCTGGCAGCTGCCTCCCCTCACTAGGCAAACCTCCCACACAGCCTAGGCCCTGCAGCTAACAGAATGGAGGGTACGCCAATACCAGCCCAGAGGAGGAGGCCCACTCCTACTTCCCCAAACCCTCCACACTGACCCCCGTGGGCCTGCCAGGGCGAGAGCGGGAGGGGAAGACAGATGGCATACTTACGCCTGGGCCATGTGCCATGAACAGAAGAACAAAAATAATCCTTGGCTTGGCTTCCAGGGCCTGGCTTGGAGGCCTCTGGTTCTGCCCCCAGCCCCACCCAAAAGCCCACCAGAAGGCCCATCCAATACAAACTCCAGGCTCAAACAACACTCAGCTCCACCCTAAGGTCCACAGATGCCAGTTACTCAGGAATTTTCAGAAGAATTAGAACTTTACAAGCTTTTATTAAGATCTTTTTAATAATGAGAACAACAAACTCCTCAAAAACACTTTCAGGACAGGAAGGGAATCATGACCTCTAGGTTATAAATGGAGAAACCAAAGCTCAGGGAGGGCAAATGACTTGCCCTGAGAAAGTACCAGAACCAGACCTCATCCCCTCTAGTCCTAACCCCTGCCTGGTCCAGAGTTGCATCCTCAACACTTCCACCTCTTGTTCCCAAAGCCCACCCCTTCAGGAGCCTTCCACGGCCATCAGTGATCACTAAGCTCCACCCTTCTCCCACTGGCCAGTGGAATCCCCAAGATGCAACTCAACACAGGACAGCGCTCGGTCTTTGTTCACCTGCTTGCCCCACTGGACTGTGAGCTACCCGAGCACACGATTATTTCTTATACATTAGCACTCCCCCCCAACTCTCCTGGCTCAATATCGGGAATTTAAATAGATGTTATCCTACTTTACACAGTATCAGTTATGCCACTGATTACCTTTCCTCGGTCAAGAACAAATCTACCACTCATTTCCTTTTATCACAGAATCTTTTAACTTGTTGATGGTCAACGCATGTTACAACCTCCTTGCTGTGCTCCCGACCCCAAATTGGAAGTGATGGACTGAAACCCAGAAAGTTTATAAGACTCGCCTGGTGTCAACTAGCGTTAGGGAGAGACAATTCAGCAGGGGCCTGAGTCTCCTGCCTGATTATAGGCAGAAACGGTTCTCTATGACCCTCCTCTCCCGGCTCAGATTCCAAGAGCTCTGGGATCCAGGCTAAAGGTTTCAACTATTATCAGGCTCCTCATGACCGGTGGGCCCTGACATGACCTGTGATGCCTCAGCATCTGATGCTTCTCCCCTGGGGCCCTTGCAAAAAACAACCACCTTCATCCCAACTACTCCTTAACTGAGAAGTTGAGAAGAAAGAGAAAACAGGGTTTCCATCTAGGAGACCCAATCTAATCTCCACTATATGAGTCTCAGAGAAGAAGATGGAGAAGTCAGGGGGAATAACTAAAGTAATTCAGGGTGGGAGCATGTCCCCTTCCACCTCAATCCTACAACATGAGTCCTTCTTCAGGCTGGTGGACTTACCTGCAAGGCTTAGTTACCAAGGCCAGTAGAGTTACGTCTGTGTGCCCGAGGTGTTTTGCCCAATCCAACATAATTGTGGTTACACAGCATCTCTGTTGGATGGAATGTGGCTCTCCCACATCAATACATTTCCAAATGGAGATGAAAATGGCCCGCCCCTCCCATCATTACCTTGGCTATTCCCACTGGACTAGACACTGGAGCCTGGGCCCAACCATACAAGTGCCAAAGTGTGCTGCACACACTGGAGTACAGACCAGTGTGCAAACTCCCTGATTTGGATGTTGGGGTATGTCTCTAAGCCTTCACTGCCCTGACCTCATTTCTTTTTTTTTTTTTTAAGATTTTATTTATTTATTCATTCAACAGAGATAGAGACAGCCAGCAACAGAGAGAACACAAGCAGGAGGGAGTGGGAGAGGAAGAAGCAGGCTCATAGCGGAGGAGACTGATATGGGGCTCGATCCCATAACGCCAGGATCACGCCCTGAGCCGAAGGCAGACGCTTAACTGCTGTGCCACCCAGGCGCCCCCCGACCTCATTTCTTAATAAGAACAGGAGGGGAAATCAGGAACAGCGGACCCCAGACTCCTTCCCACTCTTCCCTCCAGCCCCCTTGGTCTCCTCAGTAGTCCCTTAACCCTGAGTTCACTCACACTGTTTTCCTGCTTAGGGTGGACCTCTTTCCTGACACCAGTCCGTTCACAAACGTCTGCTGAGCGTGGGAAAAGTGGGTGGGGGGGGATCGTTCAACTATAAGCTGAAGAAGGCCTGAGGATCTGATGTGTAACACAGTGACTATAGCTGATAACACTGTAGGGTAGAATTGAAAGTGGCGGAGAGTAGAACTTCAATGTTCTAACCAAAAAGAAAGATGTGAGGTGGCAGATGTGTTCCTAACTAGATGGGAAGATCCTTTCCCAATGCGTATATGTACAAAATCACCACAATGCATTCTTAAGATATCTTACAATTTTCATTCCATTTCATTTCATTGACCTCAATAAAGCTGAAATTAAAAAAAAAAAGAAAACTATATTTTTTAAAAAACCATCTGTGTACCTATTCTGGACTAAACCCTGGAGAAAGGGGTTTGGGCCCTCAGGGGGCTTAGACTTCAGATGGGGCACGGGAGGCTCCGTGCTACAGAGTGTGAGCGGCTTCAGCAGAATCAGGTACAGGGCACGCAGCTCAAGCTGGGGCTGCCTCTGCTCGGAAGGGCTCCCTGGCCGGGGCCACAGAGGCCTCAGGTCTCTACCGTGTGCTGCCTGAACTGCTCGCTGGGCCACCTCAGAGGTCTCCGCCCTCGATCCTAAGCTGATGTCTTCTTTGCCATCGATAGCCAGGGATGTCTTGTGAAGCAGGTCCAATTTACATCCCCCAAGGTGACTAGGAGACTGGCTGGTTCATCCTAACTGAGGAGGCTGAGAGACAGAAGCAGGAAGAGAGAAGAATCCACCCTCCAGGCAAGGGCTGGGTCACAGGGGGGGAAGTGCACCTCGCAACAGGCAGTGCTGCCTCCACCCCTAGCACACGGCCCCACGTACTGGGCAGATGACCTGCTGGACAGGTTCAGGTGGCCCAGCACTCGTGGGAGGGAGGCCTAGCCATCAAGGAAGTACCAGGACCCCGAGGGACAGACACTCTGCTCACCAGAAAGAGAACTATTTTCATATTAAGACTAGGAGGTACCATTTTCACATACCCACTCTGTCTGGCACTGGGCTAAGCGCTTGACTAGATCTCCTCCCGTCCTCCCAACACCCATGTCAGATGACGACGCTGGGGCCGCCGCACGTGCAGAGCTGCGCCCACACTCCAAACTCTCAGTGGCAAGGTTCAGTCCTTCCCCCCCCACCCCCGGTAAACCACCTCTCGCCCACCACAACGCTGCTTGGACCTCCCTGCCAACAGTTCTCTGGACACAGGAGGGGGAAGAGGACTTCTCCTACGGCATGTGGGATTTCAGCTAAACGTGAAGAGGAACAGGGATGAGTACCGGCCCCAGGACTGACCGGCAAACAGCAGCTAGAGGCATATGGACCCCACTGTCCCCACGGCCTCAGGTCCCAGCTGGGAGATGTGGGCAGCCCAAGGTTTGTGGGAGTGAGGAAAATGCCAGAGGAGAAAGCTGCCCCCCACCTTACAGTCCTGAGAGGTGAAACAACTTGCCAAAAGACCCCAAAGCTAGTGAAAACTGGGACCAGAACTCATGCTTAGCCCTGCGCTTTTTGCTACACGATTGCAACTGCCATGGCCGTCATCTGGCTGCCTCTGGAAGAGGAGAGCTGGTTCCTAGGAAGGAGTGCAGCAGGCAATCCACATATGTGGATAAGCAGGTTCCCCAGCCAGAAAGATCCCTCCTTACTTTCATGCCTAACACCATTAGGATGTTAGCCCTTGGAGTCTTTCATTCATTCATTCATTCATTCATTCACAACTGTGTATTGAGCACCTACTATATGCCAGGCATTGGGTACAAGGTCACAAATGACATAGTCCTGCTCTCAACATCCTTCAGCCTAGTGGGGCTGGGGGTCCAGGGTTCCCCGAAAAGATGCAAGCACAGTCTATCCTTCATACTCACAGAATATTCACAGATTCTGTATTTGCAAATGTGCCTACTCGCTGACGCTTGGAAGCCCGAGATCCATACCTGCAGGGCTTCTGTGGCTATCTGCAGATACGCACATGCGCACATGCTCTGCACCGCCAAAAACGTGAGCTGCCACAGCACGCTCCCACACGCGGTGGAACAAGGCCGCGGTCTGCCTTCTGGCTCCAGCGCCCACGCTACAAACAAGAGGCCTTTGCACGGTCTAGCCAGTGCCACCGGGTTCGCATTTTTGTGCTTTTCGTTATTGATCTTGCAGTTTAAGACGGCCCCGAAGCGCAGGGCGGCAGCACTGGCTTGGGCTCCTAAGTGCAAGGAGGCCGCAGTGTGCCCTCTGGAGACCATACGGGAGTGTGATAAGCTTCATTCAGGTGTGGCTTACCATGCTGTCGGCTGTGAGTTCAATGGTAATAAATCAGTAATATCTATGAAAGAAATAAGGGGTCTCTGAACAGAAACACACATAAAACAAAGGTTATGAATTAATCAGTTGAAAACATTGCGCCAGGTGCTCCCAAGGACCTCACCCCCATCCCCTAGGCGCAGTGTCTGCTCATCCAGCGCGCTCCGTGACTTTACAGAACTGCTGTGGATCCTAAGAATCGAGTGCACCCAGAGAGGGTGACACATTAAACAATTATAGATGAATATCTTGGGAGCAGGGGGCAGGTTTTCAGTAGACCCTGAGCTCAAGGCCCTGGCAATACAACAGCTCATGGAGACAGGAATGTCAAAAGGTGGAACCAGCCCAAATGTTCAACAGGTGAATGGGCACACAAAATGTGGCAAATCCATACAGGTGAATATTACTTAGCCACGAAAAAAAAAAGAATGAAGTTCTGACACATGCTGCAGTACGGATGAACCTTGAAACATTATATTAAGTGAAATAAGTCAGTCACAAAATGACAAATATTTTATGTGTCCACTTATTTCACACTTTTTTTAAGCACACCAGGAGATGGGAGGGGGGAGATGTGGGCAGAAGGGGATTAAGGGACCTGGACCCAAAATATAGGAGACACAGGAAAATGGCCTCTTTATAGCTAGAAATGAAAAAAACAAGACAGAAGCGTTTGGGTCACAGGCAGCAAGTCCCTAAGGATGAAAAGAAAGAGACGGAGCAAAGAACGAAAAAACACCCAGTGGAGAAACGGACCTCCACGGGCTGAGCTGAGCCATGTACTCGGCTGACCAAAACTGGCCCCATTGTGACTTTAGACTAAGGCTGTCCAGGGCTTGCTGGAGATCTGAAGTAATACATATATATAATAAGTAAATATAATAACATTTTTATTATAAAAATAATTAAACCACATAAAACCTAGGTCCCAATCCCACCCCAGAGCAGTATTTGCAATACCCTAGCGGTGCCACTTCCTCCGCGAACACACGCGAGGCTCTAGGGAAAGCATGGCATGAGCCCAGCCCACCATGAAGAGGCTTCAGAGTCACGTGAGCTGAAGAAAAACCTACCTCTTACCAGCTACATGGTACCTCCCCAAAGCTTCTGATCTCTCAAACAGGGAGAAGACTGGCCCAGCAGAGATGAAGGACAGAGACAAACAGGTAAAGCATGTGGAACACAGCAGCGTGGGTCTGCACCACCCCCCACCCTCACTGACCTTGCAGTGTGAAGACACTTACTGCACCTTGTTCCTTGACAGGACAGGAGTGGGGAGGGGTGAGAGAAAAGGCAAAGGAGGGCCCCACCATGCCACCGGAGTGTCGGAAGGAACCAGACACAGAGAGCTGAGCCGCCAGGCCAGGAGAGGGGTGCTATGGGGCAGGGGTGCCTGCTTGGGCTCTGGAGTCAGAGGCCTGGCTCAGACTCAGGGTGGGCTCCAACTGGCCAGCATCCCTGGGCAAGCTACTGACCTCTCCGAGCCTGTCCCCCCAAATACATTCCAGAGGTAATAATGTTAGCTCCTCATGGGGCTGTTGTAAGGATCAGTTCAATCGTGCCTTCCACGTGCAGGCACAGAAGCTGGCTCTCGGGAGGGCTCCTCAATTCGTGGTTCTTGGAAGAATGATGGAGGGGGGCGGAGGGAGGTAGAAGTGATTCCCTCTGGGACATAGTACAGAGGAAAGGGGCAGGAGGAATGAAGGGCACAGGAGGAGGGGAGGGTGGAGAGGAAGCAGGGCGGTGGGAGGAGCCTCAACAGGGAGGGGCAGTAGGTAACTGAGAGTTGAAAAGAATGATACACGGATATAACCCCAAGCCCTCCATCCATTCCCCAGAACCCCCAACCCCAGGGGGCAGCAGGGTAAATGAGGACAGGGATCCAGCTTCCCAGGAGCTGGACCTGGGACTCTGCCCCAGCCACCCCTTCCAAGGAGCCAGGGATGTGGGTGTCTGTGGGCCTGGCCCTAATACATCCAGGAAGTGGGTCACAGCAAGTGGGTGTCCACGGCCTCCGCTCCCCACCCCACCCCAGGGCTGGTCCCGGAGGCACTAAAGGGGCTGAGGAAGCAGTGATGGGGCTTTAGACACAGTGCCGGCACAGAAGCCCCTCCAAACAGGTTCTCGAAGGAAGGCAAACCTGGCTCCAGGCTCAGCCTCACCACAGATTCGCTTCCCCTATCAGGACCTCAGTGGCCCACTCACACAAAAAGGTGAGGAAAGTGGAGTATCATTCAGCTATAAAAAGAAATGAGCTATCAAGTCTCTAAAAGACATGGAAGACTCTTAAAGGGATCTTGCTAAGTGCAAGCCAATCTGAAAAGGCTACATACATACTGTGTGATCACAACCACGGGACCTTCTGGAAAAGGCAGCACCACAGACACAGGAAGAGGATCAACGGAGGGGTACATGGAGCACAGGGGATTTTTAGGGCAGTGAAACCGTTCTGTACAATACTGTAACAGTGGATATATGACATTCACATTTGTCAAAACCCACAGAATGCACAAGCATGAACCCCAAGTTTTGTAAACTATGGACTTCAGTTAATAATAACGTATCAATATTGGCTCATCAGCATAATAAATACGCCACACCAATGCAAGATATCAATAATAGGAATACGTGGGGGAGAAGGGAAGAAACTCTGTATCGTCTAGTCAATTTTTCTGTAAACCCAAAACTGCTTAAAAATAATAATAATAATAAAAATACAGGCATTGGGGGGTGAGGCTATTAACTTTTTTTTTTTTTTTTTAAAGATGAGGAGAGTAAGACTTGCACTTTTTCCTCCTTGGGGCCTTTCTTCGGGATTCTAAAATAAAGCAAAGGTCACAGAAGTTCTAGAGAGGCGAAAGTACTGAACCAAACTAGTTGACTTCACTTTAAGTAGGCCTGTCCTATGAAAATTCAGATCTCAAATAGATCCCAGAACTGGGGAGTCTTTGCCTAACACACCTTGCCGCTGAATCCCATCAAACAGTGATTCTCGCTGGGCACTGCCTGAGCCCATTTATCTCCATGAGCCCCGCGTGCTACTCAACAAACACGCGTATCCCCAGCCTTGGGCGGGTCTGCCCCAGTCGGCAGCTTGCCCAGAGCTGTTCACTGTACCCCACCTCGCCAGGACCTGAGGCTATGCCCGCACTGGGCCCCCACCCAGCACAAGGCACCAAGGCTGGGGGCTCTGGGTGCACACCCGGCTCAGGGAGGAACCAGGCAGGAGCTCTCAGCACTGGGGAAGAGCCCCCAAAGGTCCAGAGCATCAGGGAGCTGCAGGGAACTTACAGGGCTCCTGTAGGCCTCTCTCCACCTGTAGGCCTTAATCATCTCTGGAAAAGGCCCGCCCCAGGAAGAACGAAGGCTCCAGCATCTGGACAGTGCCCTAGCTGCCAGGACGCGAGCAGAGGACAGGCTGATCTGGGCTTGGACAAGAGGCGGGAGGCAGCACCTATTGTAGCCTTGGTCACCTTCCACAGAAATGTTCTTCTGCCTCAGAGCCATGCTGCCCGGACAAGGACAGAGGTGCAGACTGCAATGCTCTGGAGATTCCAATGGCCCCGAGCCCTCGGACCCTTGGCTGAGGTCACCATCACAGAGGACCCCACCCTGACCCAGAAATCTCACCGCACTGATTCTCTCTTGCACCAGCCACACACCTACCCAGTGGCTTACCCTTGCAGACCCAATAATCACCCCACCTCCCATTCCAGAATGCATGGTCATCCAGTTTGGTAACAAGGCCATGTAAATGGCGGTACCCAGACTGGGCACTAGCGTTTGTTGCTCTGCATGGGGCTGGCCCAGCTTGAGCCAGGGGCCATGAGGAGCAGACCAGGTACCTAGCAAACCAAGAAGCCACCTGTGCCTCCTATTCGGAAGCATACTCTATGGCAGGTGCTAAGCCAGGAAAAGAACTTCACAGAAGGCCCTGTTCCCTCCTCCTCCTCCTTTCTTCTGCATAGGTCATGCCCTAGGTGTTCCCCGCCCCCTGCCTCACCTGGGTCTCCTGGAGAAAGGCCAAGGCTCAGGACACCAAACTCTTTCCTTGCTTTCAGAGTCCCTCACACCCACCATCTTCTTGTGGAGATTTTCTCCTTAAATGAATTTTCTCCAAAAATGTGTGAATTGCACATCTGACAAGAGACTTGTATCCAGAATATTAAAGAACTCTCATAACTATCAAAGAGAAAAAATAGGCAAAAAATTTGGAT
This sequence comes from Ailuropoda melanoleuca, assembly GCF_002007445.2. Lineage (NCBI taxonomy): Eukaryota > Metazoa > Chordata > Mammalia > Carnivora > Ursidae > Ailuropoda > Ailuropoda melanoleuca. The sequence goes on along the minus strand of NC_048233.1, from coordinate 3,912,760 downwards.
AGACATTTCATCAAAGAAGTTGTATAAATGGCAAATAAGCACACACAGAAAAAATGTTCAACATCACTGGTCATTAAGCAAATGCAAATTAAAACCATAATGAGATGCCACTATACCCCTATCAGAAGAAAGCCGCCGATACCAAATGCCGTTGAAGATACGAAGCACCAGAACTGTCCCGCATCGCTGGCAGAAATGCAGAGCGGTACATTCGTGCAAACAGCTGGGCGTGTCTCAGCCCATCGCACACATACCTCCATGTGAGCCCACTCCTTGCTATTTCTCCAAGAGAAATCAAAGCCTGTGTTCACACAGAAACCTGTACACAAATGTTCACAGCAGCTTTATTCAAAATCAACAAAGGCTGGAAACAACCTCAAGTCCTTCCACCAGTGACTGGCTAAGCACACTGCAGCAGCCCCATATGATGGAATACTACACAGCAATACAAAGGAACGAGCGATTGATACACACAACTGATGAATTCAGGCATCAGGCTGAGTGGGAGCAGCAGACCCGGAAGCCATAAACTGGAGGATTCCATCCGATATTCTTGAAAAGGCACGATGACCGGAGTGGACAGACCCGTGCTGTCAGGGGATGGGCACGGGGTGGGGAGGGGGACAGACGGACAGACAACAAAGGGGTGTCGGCATGAGGGAATCTTTCAGGGAGATGGAGCCATTCTGTATCTTGACAGTGCTGGGAAATACCCAACGCTTTGCATTTGTCAAAACCCACAGAACTGTACACACCAGGAAGAGTAAATTTTGCTGTATGTGAATTTAAAAATAAATTTTGAAAAAGTCCTACTTATTTGCCCAGATTACCTGGCTCAAATCCACCTCACTCATAAAACCTAGTTATTTCCCCTACTCTTAATTTTATGACCATGACTCTGAAATCTATCTTTTCATCTAAATGCCTCCCTCTCCCTCTCTCCCTGTTTCTCCCCCACCAACACATCTTGCTCCGCTCATGCACGCTTGCTCTCGTGTGCACGCACGCATGCGCGCGCACACACACACACACACACAGAGAACTATCGAAACCCCACCCCACCTTCAAAGCCAGCTCAAGTGCCTCCTCCTCTGAGCAGCCTTCCCTGACCCATCCCAGCCCCATCAGAATGAATCAATCACCTTTCCCAGGCAACCACTCCGCTCTAGTTTATGCTTCTAACTAGCCCTTCTTTAATCCTGCAGGTTTTCAGTGTTTCCTATTCAGTCTGTCTCCCCTGCTGGATTGCAAGCCCCTTGAGGACAGGGACCAGGTCTTCCATTCCACATTTCTCCCACCACCCCCTGGCACAGTGCCAGACACACAGTGGGTGCTCTGTGACCACTGTGGAGTAGCTAAGGGCAGGTGCAGGCAGAGGAGGCTGATGCCAAGAGAGGCAAGCTGGCAGTGCTGGGGCTGGCAGAGTTCTGAGGAGGGTATCGGAAGCCACTAATACAGCTCTGCTTCCTCTCTTGCATAAGCAGCACGACTATTGCTTCAACTTCCAAGTGCTGGAACTGACCTCACCCCCCATTCCAACATGAGATCATGCAATTTACGATGGAGCATTTTTGGAGGATGCTTCTGCTTCTTCCACGCCACCCAGCCCAGTTCCAAGCCCCAAGCAGGACAGATGCTTAGGACACACGTGTTGATGCACTGGAACCTGTCTTATAATACACGTGCTGACATTTCTTCTCACTTCTAGAAGGCGGGCCTTCTTTTCAACAATAGATTAGGTCCATTTGATCTGAAGGCAATTCCATTACACAGAACAGGGTAGAGGCACAGCCTACACACAGGGACACTCCAGGACTGGGTTCTTCTCAACATACCACTGGCCTCTCCCTCTTATAAACGTAGCCTGTCCAGAGTTTAAAGACAATTTATGGGGGCACCTGGGTGGCTCACTTGTTAAGCGTCTGCCTTTGGCTCAGGGCGTGATCCCGGCGGTCTAGGATCGAGCCCCACATCAGGCTCCTCCACTGGGAGCCTGCTTCTTCCTCTCCCACTCCCCCTGCTTGTGTTCCCTCTCTCGCTGGCTCTCTCTCTCTCTCTGTCAAATAAAAAAATAAAATCTTTAAAAAAAAAAAAAGGACAATTTATGGGTCACTTATTAGATAAACACTTAGTGTTTAGTATGTGCCACGTAAAAACCTAAGCATATTACAAATATTAACTAATTTAATCTTCACATTAACCATATGAAGTTGGTTCTATTAATATTTTCCTCAACTTGCAGAGGAGAAGAGTGAGACACAGAGCAGTTCGATAACTTGCTCAAGGCCACATAGCTTGATGAGTGGCAGAAAAGGGATTCAAACCCAGGCAGGCTGGCTACAAAGCTATACTGTCCAAACACTAGCCACCACCCACATGTGGCCACTGAGCCCTTGAAGAGCAGCTCGTCCAAAGTGAGATGTGCTGGTAAGTGTCAAATGCACACTGGATTCCCAACACTTTGTATGAAAAAAATATACATTATCTCATTAATATATTTTTTTACAACTGATGGCACATTTAAACAATATCTTAGACATACTTGTTTAATACATTATTAAAATTCATTTTACCAGTTTCTTTTTTTTTAAGATTTTATTCATTTATTTGACAGAGAAAGCACAAGCAGGGGGAGGGGCAGGCAGAGGGAGAAGCAGGCTTCCTGCGGAGCAAGGAGCCGGATGGGGGACTCAATCCCAGGACCCTGGGATCATGACCTGAGCAGTAGGCAGATGCTTAACCGACTGAGCCACCCAGGCATCCCTCTCCTTACTTTTTAAAAGTGACTCCTAAAGAACTTAAAATTACATGTCTGGCTTACATTATATTTCTGTTAGGCAGTATGGCTCTGGAGTCTGTGCTTGTGGCCACTACTCATCTTCCCCTGCTCCAGCCTTAGGGGCGCAGCCTGGCCCTCACCCCGGCTCATTCAGCTGGCATGTGATGGGGAGCCAGGCGGTAACTCCCACAACTCCCCACTCCATCTCCTCCCACCGCTCAGACACTGCCTTGCCTGCAGCTCTGGAGACAGCTTATCTTCACCTCCTTCCAGCAGGAATCCCAGAATGGCAAGGTGGGAAAATCCCTCCCTCACGGCCTAGGGCAACCCCCACTCGCTGCAAGCGGAGAAACTGAGGCCCAGGACCACATGGAGGAAGCAGAAGCCCTAGAGGTCCTCTGGTGCCACTGCCCACCCACTACAAAAACCTCCTCCAAAGCGCCCTAGCAAGCTCTATCTACATCTTCCTACATCATGAAATCCCCTGTAGGTCGATGTGGTGCTACAGAGTGAAACTGACTTCAGATCCCATGGACCCGATCCGTATTAGCTGCAGAGGGCTTGCTTTCTGACAGCGAGAAATGACAGCACCCTGAGGGTGGAACAGGTTCCGACCCCCTATACCCACCTCTGCTAAGACACTCACAATATGGGTAAGCTCAGTACTTAATAGGTCGAGGTGTATGCACCCTCTGAAACCAGACACAGCTCCCAGTGTGGCCAGAGCACCGCGGAGCCTACCGGACTAAGGTTCTTGAGGCAGACCCCACCACACCACTGGCCCACACAGGCTCAGGGTTTAACAGGGCAGTGGGAAGAGTCAGGTTGACCTGGGTTCAAACTCCAACCCCAGAATTAATCTGTGTAATTTTTCTCCTATTCTGTAAAGCAGAGGTTAAAAAACAAAACAAAATCAAACGAGCAAACCCTATCTCACAGGGCTGCCATGAAAATTAAACAAGGTGATGTAGGCAGAAATGTCTAGAATTGGCACCTGATAGGCACTTAACAAATGCTCATTTCCCTTCTCCTTCCTTCATCAGCCAAAGGCCCAAGTTTTCTCCCCCACGAAATAAGTTGATAGTAAGTTCCTATTCTATACATAAATGCAGGATTTCGTATTTTTTTTTAAAAGATTTTATTTATTTATTTGACAGAGACTGCCAGCGAGAGAGGGAACACAAGCAGGGGGAGTGAGAGAGGAAGAAGCACACTCATAGCGGAGGAGCCTGATGTGGGGCTCGATCCCAGAACGCTGGGATCACGCCCTGAGCCGAAGGCAGACGCTTAACGACTGAGCCACCCAGGCGCCCCAGGATTTCATATTTAAATCTATTTGAGTTCATCTTGAGATAAGTATACATATTTAATATAACTAAATGTCAAGTAATTTTTTAACAGCTAAAAATTGAACACAACTTACAAAAATGTTTGGTAGGGGACACCTGTGTGGCTCAGTCGGTTAAGCATCCGCCTTCAGCTCAGGTCATGATCCCAGGGTTCTGGGATCGAGTCCCACATGGGGCTCCTTGCTTCTCCCTCTGCCTTCCACTACCCCTGCTTGTGCTCTAACAAATAAATAAATCAAATCTTAAAAAAAAAAAAAAAAAGTTTGGTAGTATGCAGTTAAAGAAATTAAGGTATATTCATGTAAGGTTAATATTATCCAGATCCTTATAATTATGGCTTTAAATTATTTTTTATGACATGGGATATTACTTACTATATAGTATTAAGAAAAAAAACAGGATGGAGTATAATTGCAATTATGTTAAAATATATACATTTATTTGCATGAACATGAATTTGGAGGGATATATACCAAAATATTAACCATGCTCATTCCTGAGTTGTGGCATTATGTACCATTTTTCCTTCTTTAATTTATAAAGGTTTTCTACAATGAGCATCTACTAATCTTAACAGAAAAAAATGGTTTTCTCATCTCCTATTTTTGCTTAATATCAGCATTTAGGCAATTAAGATGATTTTGAATCCTGGTTCCGTCCTCCAGTATGCTTGCTATCCCAGACACCCACAGAACTGATAAGAGGACAAAGCCAAAATGAGAGCTCTGCGGCCTATCGCTAGAGACCTCCCACTGCCATGGGTGACATGAGCTCAGTGCGAGCAGCCAGGGTAGCCTTTCGACCAGCTACAAATCCACCTTACTGCTGCAGCAACCAGATCCTGTTTCTCTCTCTTGAACCCAAGAAAAATCATGAGACTCCAAGTCCTTACTAAACATTCTGTCAAACCTCAAGTAGATGATGCTTCCAAGACTTGGTAGGGTGACCACGTTGGCAAGCAGTTCTCTCAATGCCACTGTGGAGTCCCCTCGTCAATAAGAAACTTACCAGCCTGACATTTCCAGATCTTGCCACATTAAAGGAAAATGATAACAGCAGTTATCATTTCTCCACACTCACCTCCCTCTCCCATTTGGCAGGGCTCCTCCCAGATCCTAGAGGGATCCTGTGCTTACTCCTGCAGCTGCTAGCAGGAACCCCAAACTTGATGTGTAAGAACCTGGCCACCAGAACTCACAAAAGGCAAGTCGGTGCAGTGTCTCCCAGCTCCTAAAGCCCACTCCTCTTCTCCTGAGCCCTCTCACCAAGTCCTTCACAGAGAGGGAAGCAAGAGAAGTGTGCTCTGCCACCAAGAACAATCCACCACATGCATCAAGCAGGAATCTCCCCCTGCCTGTCCTGGTTGTCTTATTGCTCTAAGGATAGCTACAAAAATAAATAAATAAATAAATCCCTTTATGTTGTCCAGCTGATCCAGGCCTGTTGCCTCCCCATCCAGAGCTCTGCCTACTGAACAAATTGCCTCCCTCGTCAACTATTACTCAAGGCTCAAAGCCAAGATGGAGATCAGCCAGGAAGAAACAAAACTAGCCTTTTATCCCAGCCAGGACAATTCACGAAGACCTCTCAAGGGCTTAAAGGGAAGGGGAATTCATGGTTCTGGCAGGAGTGAGCTTGGCATAAGCTGATGCTGGCAGAACCACAATACCTTTGCTGGTAAGACAGAGAGCAGACCGCTCCACCAAATAATGGGCTCCAAGCAGCTCAGGTTTCACTCTAAGTAAAGGCCCCTCTTGGAAGGAGAGGCCCACCCTATGTGTCATCAGCCTTCCCCAGTGCCCTCTGCACTGCCCCCAAAACCCTGCCCTTCCTTTCAGCCGGATATGCAATCTCATCCCACAGGAGGGTCACCCTGCCTTAGCACAGCTCCCATTTCCTGCCCCTGGTGACTCCTCTGAAGTCCATTGTTCCCACGAAGTTTGGGTCAAAGGAAGCCAGGTCCCCACCCATGGGGGCCCGCCCACCCTCAACACCGTGACGGAGCTGGCCCACACTGCGGGAGCCGGCCCGGTCCTCCCGCCTTTCCAGGGGCCTGCCTCTATTAAAAGCAGGAGGATCTGGGCACCCATCTTAGGGACTGGAGTTCCAGTGGAAATGTTCTCAAACAAAGATCCAGTCGCTACCAGTTTAATGCTCCAGGACCCTATCACCCAGGAGGTGATTAGAATCTCCCTAATATCTAAATGGAAAAACCAAAAGCAAGGAGAAAACTGTTATTTCAGAAGAGGTCAAGGCAAAGCTGGAATTAGAACACAGAGTTGGAGACCGCACTGCCCAGTGACAAAGCCCTGCCCCCACCTCCACCTGGGCCCCCTGGGCTGGTTAAACCCCCAGGGGAAGTGGGGGGAGGGCATGGGAGAGCAGCTGTTCAGCTCCAATTTCAGAGCTTTAAAGGGAGCGGTCGTCCCAACCCCTGCCAACAAAGGGTCATGGGGGGCAAAATACGACAGGCAAGGTAAAGCCACCCTCACAAGCCCTGAATTTCCCACTGCCCCCAGACTGACCTCGACTACAGGAAAGGCCACGGAGAAAAGCTGGTGACCCATGTCCTCCACTTGCACTGAGAAGGAGAGGAGCCACTGATTAGGCAACAGGTATTGCTCTGTGCCGGTCACCAGTGCAAGACTCCAGAATGGAAGGCAAGGGAGGTTGCGACATCTGCATCCCAGGAGACCTAGAAAGATAGGGAGACCCTTCTCCACCTGGCCAAGTAATGTACAAACCAGTGAGGCAAAAGGAGGGTGCATTTAAAGACCCCCAAAGGGCCCCTTCCAAAGTTGGCCTTCTCGGATCCTACAGTTCCGTGCTTTCTGCTGGGACAGAGGGGAGTATCTCTGCCTCCTACCTGAGCCACAAGATGGGAGATGTCACCAAGCCAGACCGGTCCAGCCTCTGCACCTGTTAGATGAAGGTGGCTAGGGGGTCTGAGCACCAGAATTCACAGAGGAGGAGACAGAATGCGAAGTGAGAACAGAAGGGACTCTAGTCCCAGCTCTGTGACTCACTGGTTGTATAATCTTAAGCAAGTTACTGTCCCACTAGGGGCTCAGTTTCTCTGTGTTCAAAGATTTTTATTTATTTGTCAGAGACAGAACACACAAGCAGGGGGAGCGGCCGGTGGAGGGAGAAGCAGGCTCCCCACTGAGCAAGAAGACCGATGCGTGACTCGATCCCAGGACCCTGGGATCATGACCCAGACGCTTAATTGACTGAGCCACCCAGGAGTTTCCCTGTCTTTAAAATGAAGGAGTTAGACGCTAACATCAGAGTGCCCAATAATATTCAACAGGTACACCCTGGGGTCAAGGCAAAAATAGACTTACAGCAAAGGAGTTGAAGACCCTGTGCTCCCAGGACAAAGCCCTGCCCCCACCTCCACTTGGGCCACCAGCTAGCTAGCTACCCTAGTTCCTAAAGATTAAGATCATACAGGGCCTGGCCTATGGCAAAGGCTCAATTCATGTTTGCTAAGTAAACACAGATGAACAGGGCAGGGGTTGTCAAAGGGTGTTCCGAGAAGTTTGTAGGAATAAAAAGAGGTTCCATGCTGAAATACGCTTAGGACACACTGGCTACTGAGTCTGGAATGGGCCATACAGCGTGCTAGGTACTTGGCAAATAGAATTTTCACAACAAGATTTTGGATAGATATTAATCACCCCCCTCCCATATTACTCATCAGGAAACTAAGGCTGAGGGCCTTTACAACTGCAAGTGACTGCCAGGATTCGCACCCAGGTATGTCCAGCTCCAAATCTGTATCTTTTCTATTTCATCAATGCTGCCTTTAGACCCGATGCTGTCAAAGCCCTGGCGCACACCTGGTCTAAGCAAGGGAGAGGGTGAGATGGCTCTCACCAGAACATCTACATCCTTGGGAGTGCATGGAGGAGCAGCGACCAGCCCCCACCCCTCTGAATGAAGAAAGAACTCTGTGCCAGATCCGCCCGTGCTCCCCCACCAACACCATCACATGCTATGTCACTTCTGCTGATCTCCTGGACAGTCATGCTCCCTCCCTGCCCAGTTCCTGCCTCTAAAATATTTCAAATGATAAGACCCCAAATGGAGAAAGAAAGAAAAAAAAAAAGCAAAACACAAAGGAAGAGATTGGGAAACTTAAGACACCCAGATGCGTCTTCCCACAGGTCAACTAGCAAATCAAAGGCACCTCTTCCCTCCCAGGCGGGCACTAAAGCATGCACACAGTTACTCCCTTTCCTTCCCGCAGCAAAGTGTAACCTAGCAAGCTGTAAAGAATGAGGATTCTTCCACTTGACTGCTGGGTAGCTAGCTCCAAGGAAAGTAGTTCAGGCTGGTATACATCCGTTCTCTGTCCTTGGGCCCTACCTGAAAAGCACTGGTCACACACCTCTCGAGATTCAAGATGGTCTCAGAAACATCCCCAGTTTTCATTACCAACAACCCGTCCCATTACCATGAGACAAAGATCTCAACTTCCTTTAGCCTTCTACCAGCTTGCTCTCTCAACTGTTCCAGGCAAGAAGAGAACCCACTCGCCCTCAGAAAGACAGCTGCCTGGAGGAGGCAGGTGTGGACAGCTTCCTTCCAGCTCCGCCCAGCCCAGGGCGAATGGAGCCTTGGGGACCACACACTCCAACAACCACAGTCCAATTATCCCTGCACACACACACCCAGAGACACGGTCTCTTGCCCATGGTCATGCCGGCAGGAAAAACAGTCATGCCCAGAACCAACATCCTCACAGAGAACTACACACGCAGAGACGTGGCATTGCACAAGAACTCAGAGACACTCAGACTTTCGGACAGCACTCTTCTCGAGTGGAAATACATTCACGTTCAACACAAACAAATACACCTACTGGCAGCCAAGGTGAGTCATATGTGAACAGATATCACCCTCACATACACCCAAAGCTAGGGAGACGGGACAGTCAGGCGGTCACATGAACTCGTCAGACAGCCACTGTGTGTGACCGGAATCCCCTTTACACACATGTGCACGGAGCCTGTGTGTGTCCCTGGGAAAGGAGCGCTTCGGGTCTGGGAGTTCTCCCTCAGGCTGGTCCCCACCGTGGAATACAACTGGCTTCTCAAGCCTCGGGGAGCAGGGGACCCTCCGGAGGGGTCTCCTCCACTTTCGCAAAGCCTCAGCATTTACACCAGCCAATACACTACCTCCAGGGCTCGCCCTTCCAACTCCGAAAAGGGCCCGGCAGAAAAGAAGCATGGGTGCTGGGTCCCTTCGACCGCCGCCGCTCCCGGTTCTGCTTCTGGGCCTTTCGGCTTCCGGGACCCCTTCCCGCGAAGCCCCTCGCATCCACCCCCCCCGGCCCCAGCCGGAGGTCCGCGCCGCCTCCACGTGCCGGGAGAGCTCCTCACGCCCCGCCCGACGCCGGCCCTGCGGCCAGGTCCTCGAGTCCCCGCGCTGCGCCGCCGCCTTACCGGTCCCAGGGTGCGGGAAGGTGGGGCGGAGGCGCTAAGCCAGCTCCACGGGGTCCGCCGCGCGCGCCAACTCTCCGCCGCGGCACCGGGGGCGGAGACGGCACTGCAGGACGACAGGGGGCAGCGCGCGGAAACCCGCGGCGGCCCGGGGCCACCGGCCGGGCAGGGAGGAGGGCAGAGAGGAGGGCGGGCGGCGGCCGGACCACCCCGCGCCGGCCCGCACCCGCTTCGCCGCC
>NC_048233.1:3692628-3902734 GCF_002007445.2 Ailuropoda melanoleuca | reverse complement strand
GGCGTGCGCGCCGGCGGTGCGGCGGGACGGCGGCCCGGCCCCGCGGACCCCTCGGCTTGGACGCGGCCTCCGCCGCTCCCCGGCGCGCAGACTTTGCCCTGGATCTCTCGGCCGCGCCTCTCTTCCTCCTCCCGGAGCCCCCCGGTTCCTGCCTCTCCTGGCCGAGTCTCCGACTGTCTCTCCCAGGAGCTGAAAATCTTCCTCATAACCGGGGTGGGGGGTTCTGTGGGTGGTCCTGCCACCGTCGGCGTCCCCGGCCGGCGCCGCTCCGTACAAGTCCCTGGGAGGCCGGGGAAGGGGCGGGCGCCCGACGCGCAGGAAGGGCTGCTCCCTTCCCCGCGGCTCCCACCAAAGGACACTCGCTCCGGGGAACCAGGAAGCAGGAACTCCCGGGCTCTAGTCCCAGATCCGCCGCCAGTGCCCCCATGCGTGCCCTCCCCGGCGTTGGTCCTTTCGATCGTAGTCGTCTGTCCCTTGAGGATCTGTCCCTACCAAGCGTATAAAGCACATGGGGAGAGGAGGCTCGCTGTGAAGTCCGTGTGGCACGTTGAGACACCTTTTGGCTCAGTAACTCAATGAATATTTATCCGACATATATTATGTGTCCCCCAGATGCTGTGAAAACAAAAGTGAAAATAAGACCTCAGCACCTGCCCTCAAAGAGCTTAGCTTTAGCTGGGAAGACTCCGTATATAGAAGAGCATTGCCACAAAGTGGGAGTCTGGGTTTGGAACGAACCTGCCAGATAGTTTAGTCTCTTGTTGGGGAGAGGGGTGCTGGAAACGCACTGGACTCTTTTGGAAGTGTTGAGAACACGTTGGCTTCAAGCAGTGTGTTATCACATACCTCTGTCTTTCACCTCGTTGGGAGGCTGAAATCAAAGGACTTTCGGCTTTTTCCAAAAATCAGATCCAACCTGGAGGGAGCATTATCACTTCACCTTGTATTGTAGTGGTTGTCTAGATCTTATCTCCCTTACCAAACAGAAACTTCTTTGAAGACAGAGTAAATGTCTGATTTATCTTATCTGTCACCCAGCACCAGCTTGGTGCCTGGGATAGATAAGCACATAATAAATGTTGAATAAATGGAAACCAAAAAAGCTACCACAGAGAAGATAGAAAAGAAAGTGCTATAAATGCCAAAGTTGTTTGCAAGAGAGGTGCTCCAGAGGTGTTTTGAGCAATGACAGCATTGCTGGACGAAGTATCCAGTCTCATAAGGTGAAGCCTTTGAAGGAAGCAGCTCCGATTTGATTACATAAATTCCGGTATGCTTATTAAATAATGAGTCACATCAGGGCTTGGTCACACCTCATATACATGAAAAGACTGCAGGGCAGTATATAGACACCAAAGGAAGTACAAACTGTAAACACTGGCTATCTAATGCAATAATTATTTGTTGAGTGTCTATTGACTTTAAGCACCATGCTAGGTGCAAGGATAGGTACCTACCCTCCAGAAGCTCACAGTCTAGGTGGGAAGACAATTAGGTGGAGCTCAAAGGGAACCCAAGGGAAGGAACAATGAATTCCAAGTTACAGAGGTGACATTTGCTCCAGCTCTCGAAGAATAAATGAGAACTTACCAACTCGAGGGGGGAAGACCCATAGCAGCGTGTACACACAGGCTGTCTCGGAAAAGCAGGGAAAGTCTTGTAAACTGGTGTGCTGGAAGAATAGACTACAATAAGTGGGTGCCAGGTTGTGAAGATCATTGTATCCCCTGCTCGAGAGTTTGGGCATCGGAAAGGCCATTTTGACGCAGGTGTGACATAATCAGTACCACCATTAGAAAGACTCCTCTGGTCACGGTGTCGGGCTGGACTGGAGAGTTGGGGTACCCTAAGCTCAGGCCGTGCTTCTGAGCTTGACAATGAGGGAGAGGGTCTCAGAAACAGTCCCCAGGCAAAATCAACAAGAATTGGTAACCAGGTTGGCTGTGAGGGTGAGAGAGGAAACAAAACTCACTAAGCTTTGACAAATGAACAATTGGTGGTGCCGTTCACCGAGATAAGAATTCAAACTCAAGGAGAAATAGGTTAGCTGGGAGCTGAGTCCAGCCAAAGGTTCAGAGGGTTTAGAGGAAGGCAGGACAGAGTCCAGAGTGGAGACCATAAAGCAACCTTGGAGTGTCATGTCCAGCCCAGATTGCTGAGAGGAAATTCCGCTTATTCCCTCCAAATCTTAAGTATCCGAGACCCTAAATGGCCCAGATTGGAATAGCATGCCTTTAGGAGCTCAGCCTCCTGGTCCACACCCTTACAGGCTTCTAGAGAGCTCTGTGCCTTCAGGAATCTCACTTCCCAAGCTGTCGCGGTCTCTCTGGCTAAAGTTCTGAGATATGGAAATTCTGAAGGTTCGAGGCTGACTGATTTTACACATATGCCCTGCCCCTACCGGGGGTAATACCTTTCTTAAGGGACAGGACCCTCTTTCAGTGACCCTCAGGAATGAATCTGTTAATGGAAGTATTGCATCTGTCTGAATCAAGCTAGAAGAGATGCATATCATTTCCCTTAAATGACAGCGTATAATCCACAGCTCACCTCAGTTCTTAGTGAACCAGACCACTCTGCGTAGTCCTACAGCTGCATCTCACCCAGGCTTCCTGTGGAGTGGTGCAGGGCTGTGGTCAGAGCCGGGTTTCATGTGAGGAGGGTATCTGTGTTGTCTATACTACAAAATTACAGTCAAAAATTATATTAATTACTTTTATCACATGTGGTTTGGGATTATTTCCTTTAATAAATTTTGTTTTTCCAACCCACATGGTCATAGTTAAACAAATTATCTGTGTGTTTTAAACAAGTTCAGCCACATCAATGTGATGGAATTCTTTTCAGTTATTAATAACAAGATTTTTAAAAGTAAACCAAACACCGTTCATGATATAATAAGTGGAAATACAGATTCCAAGAGCAGTGTATGTGGAATGATCCTGGTTTTGAAACATAATTGAAAAGTATTTTATTTTATTTTATTTGTTTTTTGAAGATTTATTCACTAATCTGACAGGGAGAGCACAAAGCAGAGGAGCGGGAGAGGGAGAAGCAGGCTCCCCACTGAGCAGTGAGCCCAACATGGGGCTCAATCCCAGGAACCTGGGATCATGACCTGGGCCGAAGGCAGTCGTTTAACCAACTGAGCCACACAGGTGCCCCTTCATTCTTTTTTTTTTTTTCAAAAAAGATTTTATTTATGTATTAGAGAGAAAGCAAGAACATGTGTGCATGTGCAAGAAGGGGGAGGAGAAGGGGGAGGGAGAGGGAAAGAGAATCTCAAGCAGACTCCCCACTGAGCATGGAGCCAGACTCGGGCTCAATCTTCCCACCCTGAGACCATGGATCTGAGCCGAAACCAAGAGTCAGATGCTCAATGGACTGAGCACCCTTTCATTTTCATTCTTTATTTTTTTATTGAAGTAGAGTTGACATATTACGTTACATTAGTTTCAGGTGTTATTCTTTATTTCCTTCTTTATTCTGCATTTTATTCTTCTGCCTTCTATATGCAACAAACTTGTACTTTTACAGTGGGGAGAAAAGTGTGACTAGAACTGGGTATCAAACCCTTCCCTAATTTTGCCCCATCTTTTTTAAAAAACCACCCGTACCTGGATTTAATGGCCTAATTAGAAGTTGACCAAGAGAAGATCGTCCCCTAGCTGCTTGGTAAAAGGTGGGTACACTGCGTTTCAGATATCTCCAAAGCACGCCCCCCCACCCACCTGCCACGCTGTGGTGTGACTGACTCCGCCAGTGGTTGTGGTCCCCTGAGACACCTTCAACCTCTCCATGTTTCTGTTTGCTTTTCCTTAAGAAGACTTCTCACTCCGTACCAACTGAAGTGCATCTTGTGTTCTGAAGAACAAAGCATTTGCAGTCTTTCTTTCTTTATAGAATAAAAGCAGCCTGTAGGGGGGCGCCTGGGTGGCACAGCCGTTGAGCGTCTGCCTTCGGCTCAGGGCGGGATCCTGATGTTATGGGATCGAGCCCCACGTCGGGCTCCTCCACTATGAGCCTTCTTCCTCTCCCACTCCCCCTGTTTGTGTTCCCTCTCTCGCTGGCTGTCTCTATCTCTGTCAAATAAATAAAATCTTAAAAAAAAAAAAAAAAGGCAGCCTGTAGGGGCACCTGGGTGGCTCAGTTGTTAAGTGTCTGCCTTCGTCCTGGGATCGAACCCCGCACTGGGCTCCCTGCTCTGCTGGGAGCCTGCTTCTTCCTCTCCCACACCCCCTGTTTGTGTTCCCTCTCTCGCTGGCTGTCTCTCTCTGTCAAATAAATAAATAAATAAATAATAAAAAAATAAAAGCAGCCTGTAATTGGATAAGCCTAATATAAGTTCTGTTATCTCTTCGTCAAAGAGAAATGTTAAAGAGGATGGACTCTAGTTCTCTCTAGGGAACAGTAGATGCGATGGACTGAATTGTGTCTCCCCCAAATTCACACGTTGAAGTCCTAATCCCCAGTACTTCAGAATGTGAGTGGATCTGGAGATAATGTCTTTAAAAGAGGTAATTAAGTTAAAAAGAGGTCTTCAGGGTGGGCCCTAATCTCCTCTGACCCGTGCCCTTATAAGGAGAGAGATCAGGAAGGAGACAGACCACTCAGAGGGGGGCCATGTGCAGACCTAAGAAGAAGGCCGCCATCTGCAAGCCAAGGAAAGAGGCTTCAGGAGAAACCTAACATGCCAACCCCTTGATCTTTGTCTTCTAGCCCCCAAAACTGTGAGAAGTCAACTTCTGTTTAAGCCACCCAGTCTGTGGTATTTTGCTGTGGTAGCCTGGCAAATTCATACAGTGTATTTACAGACGGAAATAAACCATTGCTTTCCAGAGGCCAGAGGTTGGGGCTTTCCCCACCCAATTCTCACGTGAGAGTTTCTCTGAGGTTCCCAGGGGATCTTTAGGATCAGATATCCAAAACTTCCAGAAAAAAAAAAAAATCAAAAGGAAGGAAAAGCTTTCTCCAGTCTTATTCAGCTACAAGTTTCATTTTCAGTAGCTATTGATTCAATATTTTGAAAATTAACGTGAGTCATTATGACCCTGCTGAGCACCTAAACAGTCTGAGTTCGAATAACAGCTCAGGCACGTGCTGAGTGTGACCTTGGGCACACTTAGGCCGTGAGCCCCGTGTCCTCATCACTCATTTCCCCACTCCACATTTATTGAACACAGATGATGTCCTTGGCACTGTGCTAGGGAAGCACCAAGGAGAACCAGAGAAAAATCCCCGTCCCTGCCCCTCAAGATAGGAACGGTCAAATGAGGGAGCTAGATAAGGAATAACCTCCATGTGGAGTGTTCTTTATCTGCACCGTCCGGTGTGGTGGGCACTAGCCACGTGTGACTACTGAGACCTTGAAATGTAGCTAGCCCGACTGGAGAATGCAATTTTATTTTGATTCATTTAAACGTAAACAACTGCACCCAAGTAGGGGCTACGGTGCTGGACAGCGCAGCCGTGGCCCATCCCCCAGGAGCTGCTGCGCAGACAGAGGGCGCTTGCAGAGCCAAGGGAAGGGTTCGGGGCTGTGGGAACACCAAGCGGAACCGTGTCACGCTGTGGTAGTGATTGAGTGTGAAGAGTGAAAAAGAGGATTAAAATAATGTCCCTGGAACACCGCATATATTCAAAACACACTGATAAAATTTCTTTGTCTCCCTCCTCCCCTGATAAAATGTCTTAATGTGCAAATTGTCCATAGAGAGGGGATTAGCTAAAAACACTATGGTACTAACTACATCGAAATACTGTGGAGCCTAAACAAGGATGAGGAAGGCCTGCATTTACTGATAGGGGATTATCTCCAGGGTGTAGGTGAGCAAGCTATCAGACCGAGTAGATACTATGCTATATATATTTTGTGCACAAAGGTTGGGGAGTTACAAATGCATTTATTTTTGCATAACGAAACACTAGGAAGATACACTAGAAAGAAGCTATAAGGAGTTAACTACAGGAGAACAGGGCAAGGGAAAAAGAAGGGGACAGATATGGGAAGAGGCTTTAGTTGTAGTTTTTATTTCTTTTTTAAACGATTTTATTTTTTTTTTAAGATTTTTATTTATTCATTTGAGAGAGAGAGACAGCCAGCGAGAGAGGGAACACAAGCAAGGGGAGTGGGAGAGGAAGAAGCAGGCTCCCAGTGGAGGAGCCTGATGTGGGGCTCGATCCCGGAACACCGGGATCACGCCCTGAGCTGAAGGCAGATGCTCAACGACTGAGTCACCCAGGCGCCCCTAGTTGTAGTTTTTAAAGTTTGTCTTAGACCATATGAAATTATTAATATTTAAAATTTGTATCTCTATATATCTGATATGGAACAACATAAAATTGACTCGAGGCAAAATGAGGACATATGTTTTAGGGTCATATTTCTATCTTATATGGATGTAGTTTGTCCTGATGTGCATTTGTACCCTAGAAATTATATATTCACCCCATTTTTAAAATCTCAGTCTAATTCCTAGCCCTCCTCTGCCTGTCACTCTCTTCTCAGTTCATTCTTCCTCCCTAGCCTTCCTACCCCCAGACTACAGGAAAGAACTGGATTATTCTTTAAACCTTTGTAAATCATAATAAAGGATGGAATCTGGGTAGATAGTACTTAACTAGATGTTAAAACTCTGAGGCTTGAGAACGACCATATTAAACCAAAATGTGTAATAAATGGGGGTAATAGACCAGGAAAACTCCCACTCCCACCTTGGCCCCTACCAGCTTTGCCCTTTCTGGGACTTCCTCTCTTTTCCGGTCCTCCAGACTCTTGGGCCATTGCCCTAGGACCCCGTGAAAGGAGCTTGGGGCTGATGAACCAAAAGACTAGGCAGAGCTGGAAAAAAGTCACGGAGGCCCATTTCATATTTGAAGTATTTCCAAAATTTCCACTAACGTCAGGGGCATTTTTTGCCTCGGCTGTTCCTGCACATAGAAATAGAGAGATGGGTACAAAGATAGGAATGTGAGATAGGGTCAGGGTTGAGCCTAGAACCTGGATGTTTAGTTTCCCAGTTGAACTATTCTGTTTTTGTTTCCTCTCATTATAGCCCCTGGAAAACCATCTAGAATTTCTTTACGAGTGCATATAAACCATTTACTATAACTACACGGCTAAAAATGTCATCTGAAATGTGTCGCTCCATTTTAAAAGGATGTTAATAAAAGTGATACTGATGTTTGCCACAATCCTATACCAAGGGCTAGGCACTTTACCTGGAATACTTCTACTGGCTTCTAAACTACAGAACTATTACTGTTCTCGGACCTTCAGAAGAGTCACACCAAAGCACAAGAGTGCTCTGTAAATATGTGATGACATGGTCCGGGTGTTGAAATCACTGAGCCCTTTGAGACTTCCTCCTCTAGATTACAGAATCTGTGCTTTTCATTTTAATGCACTTGTAATGTACATCCTTGGTCGGTAGGTGGTGCCACGAACCCATCTGTGGTTTAATTAAAGATTGCCTAAGTTCTGAGCACCAATGGCAAATCCTTCATTTATTGTGGTATCCTTGGCTTTTTGCAGGTGAGAGGAGTATGTGAGACTTTTAACGAATATACATTGACTATGACAACTAGGTGACCAAAGCGGGGAGAGAAAGCAAAACGATAGAATACACAATTGGGCAAGAAATGTGTCTGAGGGCTGGGACAGGATCTGGCCAGTCCGTGGCAAGCCCCTAGCTGAGGCTGGCATGGGGAAGATTAAAACGGGGCTGTAGACTGGAGGGAAGCAGCCATTGGGCATATGGCATGAGTACTTGTGCAAGAGCCATTCTATCCAGAGGCAGAGCTGGAGGCTGAGGAGAAGGGCAGCTTGCAACGTCCCCGGGTTTTCTCAGTGGAGCAAGGTATTTCCAGTGGTTGGGGAAAAGCAGCTTGGAGGTCCTGCACTTGCTCAGCACCAGATCCTCTCTCTCCCACATCGTGCACTCCTGCCATTCCAGAATCTCCCACCAAAGACATATTCAGAATCTGCCATCTCCGGTTCCGTAGCTTAAGCATCAACGGTCCTTTCCTGGGGTCTCTGGCACTCCACCCAGCAGTATCTTCAGCTATGAAGACATGACACTGTCCAGAAGGTAACTAGAGGGTTCAGTTCCAAACTCAAGTAGAGAAATTCCACATTGTTGTCAGCACGAGTGGGGAGAACCATATGCAAGAATTGAAGAACATACAGTTCACGACCTCTCGAAGTACAGAGGAGGAAAGAGGCACGTGGCAAATCACCGGCAGAAAAGGGGCCAAAACCCTGGGATTTGGCCTCAAATTATTGCTTTACTTCTGTACCTATAATGCTGTCTAAAGGAAGTGAATTGATGCTAGTCGTGTGACCTGCAAAGCTTCTGCTCAAAAAGAACCTTTTGTAGGCCTGTTTTAAATTTTTAAATACCGCTTGCTGATATCTTCCATGTCAATGACCATTGAAGCATTGATATTACTCCTGGTCACTGAAAAGTATACAAAAAATTGTGTCATAAATAATCTATTCAGCCAGCTGTGCAGCTTAGCCAAAAAGAACCGTGTGAAGAAGAAAAAACAAGCCCTTAAGAATTAAGACTCTGACTCCAGCTCTCATTGTGATTTTTACGCTCTTCCTGCTTCCTTCCATGTGACTCATTTTCACTATGACACTGGTAAGAGCAGGAAGGCCTAGTAAAGATTTGTGAACACATCTTTTTTTTTCAGCTTGTCTCTGTAAGGCAGCACTAAAATGTGTACACTCTGAGTCAAGAGACAGGGCTGTTTCAGTTTTAGATATTGAGTCAGGAAGCGATGCCCACAAAGAAGATCCAGGAGGCTGACTAGGGCAAGTATCTAGAACAACATAAATTGGCCCCGTCTTTGCTCAGTTCTTGGCTCCATCACCTACCTAGAAAATTCTTGGTGTCACAAATATGATGAGTCTAGACAGTCTCCAGCATACAGACTTCTGAGTCTGTAGACTCCTGTTATCCTGGGATGAACTGATTCACAGTATGAAAATTATTATTCCAGAACACGACAGCAGGAACCCTGTAAGGGATGGGACTTCACAAGGAAGACTGGTGACACATTTTTATATAAATTATCTTTTATTTCTGTAGCATACAAAAGGTATAAATATGATTTATGTAAAACCAATCGCCTGCATACTCAAGCAGAGAGTACACGAAGTTGGGGTACAGAGTCTCAGAGCCAGACAGAGCAGGAGGAAACAGGACTAGATCCAGTCGTCCCGTCAGGCTCCCTTTCCCCAGACACTGTCACCTGCTGCAACTGGAGGGAAGTGAACAGCTTTCCGTTTTCGACAAGGGCGGATTAGACAGTACGTCAGGACGGTGGTGCCAGAGGTCTGAAGGGCTTTAGGGCACTTCTATGAATGAGGCACTTGATAGGAAGCATGCCTGAGATGGAAACCAATCATGTCAAAACAAAGCAGACAGGCCTCGCCAGTGGGGGATGAGCAAAGAGTCCATCTCCTGTGTCTCTTTCCTTCGCATTGCTATTTGATGTGGAGCAAGGAACAACAGGAAGTGGGGTGAAAAGGAAGTCCACAGAAGGGAAATATAATGGAGCAACAGCCGCGGATTCCTTGCCCCATGCTGGCAAACAGCTCGGCGCACAAAGGCTTGGGAGTGGAACAATGCTGAACGTAGAACGCACAAAGTTCTTGGATTCTCCAGTCAGAGGCATTCTGAGACTGGTGAACTGGCGGCAAGCAGAGTCACAGGATTTGCTGGGAGGTGCTAATGATCTGAAAGACTTGGCAAAACTCTTATCATCTGTGAGGAAAAGTGACAGGAGCATGATCTGTACCAAAGAGCCAGGCTTTAGGGAACTGATATTTCTGTTAAGAAGAAAGGCCCAAAGCTCTGCCTGACAAGGTCTGCAGAGCTCAGTCAGCTAGCTGGTCCTCACCAAAGCCTCCCTGCATAAAGCCACCTCTCTGGATAATGACAATGACGAGTTCCAATACAGAACGTTCTCTTACCTCTTTCATGGTCTACGGGTGTGTGTCCCTCTCTACTAACGGCTCCATAGTAATATAGCTGTAGGAGGCGCTCCTGGACTGAAAATGAAGGCAACTGTCACGTTCCTCTCTGTCTTAGTTAGACTAAGTCACCTCTAGAGTTGATGGTTTCAGCCTAAACTGAAATTAAGACAATACGTTTCTCACATGACTGATCACAAAATTTGGCCTTAGCCGCTTTGACTGAGATTGCTGCCAGCCAACCTGCTCTGAGGGAAGCCTGTGACTAAAGTACCGCCCAAGCCCCATGAGGAAAGCCAGCGAGCTCTAACAATACCACACTCCCTCTGATAAAGCCCATACAATACTGGATTTGTTTACAAGTGAGCGTTAAGTTTTTCTCATCGGGTGGTAAAGTGGCTGGTGGCTGACATTGTCTTCCCCCACGGGTACTTTGGGTAGGACAGCGGGGTTAAGCTACCTGTGTGAACTCAAAATGATCACTGATTTGGGGTTTTCCCAGTTCTGAAGGTCAGTAATGCTCTAGAAACCATCATCACCAAAACAAGGTAAAAGCAAAGCTTACTTAAAAAAAAATAAATAAATAAAATAAAAATTTTAAAAAGCCCCACGCTGGACATAAAGCTTACTGAAAAATAAAATAAAAATTTGTTAAGGGGTACCTGGCTGGTTCTGTCAGCAGAGCATGTGACTTTTGAGCTCAAGGTCAAGAGTTTAAGCTCCATGTTGGATGTAAAGCTTACTTAAAAAAAATAAATAAAAATTAAAAACAAGGCAAAAGCTTTGTGGATGTCGCCGAGTACCTTTTTGGATCCAGTCTGTGGGACTGTTGCTTCCTAGAGATATCCATTTCCCACTCATATGTCCTGACCACAGGCCCATCCTGGAAGATGCTGAGGCCCATCGCTTACAGAAATATCTCTGGAGCAGGGGCCCGCAAGCCAGCCCACAGGCCAAATCTGGCCTGCTGCCTGTTTTTGTCACTAAAGTTTCCAAGGAACACGGCCACCCTCACTGGTTTCTGAACTGGCCGTGGCTGTGTTTCTAGTACAACAGAGCTGAACAGCTGTGAGGGACTCTCTGGCTACTTACAGACAAAGCCTGCGGACCTGAAGACTAAAGGCAATTTAGGGAACTATCTATCCCACTCTGAACAGGTCTTCCAAAAAAAGAGCCCAAGTAATTCATCATTAGAACGTGATTCTAGCTGCAGGTTTCCAAGGAAACCTGACTGTTGAGGCACACAATCTGTGGTGCAGTCACCTCAGGAGCTACTGACGTGCTCCGGACAGGAACCTCTGTGCTCTGAACCACCTCTCACCCGTGTGAAGCTGTGACCCCTGACCGGGTCTGTGGAACCCAGAGGAGCTGAGTGTGTGTGTACATGTGTATGTATACACATATGCTTATGTACACAGGCACATATACACATAGACGTACATCTGGGGATTACTCCCAAAGGGGCGGGCTGTCGCTCTTCGTGTCCTGGGGCAAAAGCAAAGGAGGCAATTATCCGCTCCAGAAAGCTCTGAGGGAGAAAGCTTGGCGCTTGCTGTTTTCTCATTCACATGCTAGCTTGCTGTCAAAGCTAGAAAGCCCGATGGCAAAGGCCTGAAGTGCACACAGCGGGTAGTTGTAATCCAGGGTGAACACATCATCTGCCACACGTCCAAACTGCATGACTATGTAGTCCGCTAGAAACAGAAAGAAATTCGGACATTAGAAGATAATGGGGCTGTACTGGGGAAGCGCCTACTTACGATACAGAGAAAAATCGCCAAATAGGTCAGGCAATCACCAGGTCTCTTTAAAATGGGAAACCATGAGAAGGATGGCAAGAGGCACTGGGTAAGAGTGAACGTCTGCTAACCACGAGCCAAGTTTCTATTACTGTTCCTCTCAGAGAACAGGAACGACTCCTGACTAGCACGAAAGGGCCAGAGGAGGGAACAGCAGAAGCTCCAAGGACTAAAGGTGCTGAAGAACCTTGACTAAGGGCCATTGCATCTGCCTCCCAAACAGTGGTTCAGAAGTTTTACTTTAGAACAGCCATATTAGGGGCGCCTGCGTGGCTCAGTGGGTTGAGCGTCTGACTCTTGATTTCGGCTCAGGTCATGATCCCAGTTGGGATTCTCGCCCTCTGCCCCCCCAAAAAAATCTTTAAAAAGTAAAAATAAACAACAAAACCGCACTTTAGTCTTTCTAAAGAAATCATGTCTTTCTTAAATAATTCTCCCCTGAACAGAACTTCCTGTCAATGATAGGAAGTGCTCATTTCCCCACTGTGTAAGAACATCTTTCCTCCTATTCCCACCCAACCCTTCCTGCAGGCTTACGGTCATGTTCGTGGACTATCTGAAAGTTCTTCACAGACGCCTGAGTGACCCGGCCATGGAAGTTCAGGACGTAGGACTGTGTGTCATCGTTCCAGACGGGGGCCTTGTTGTGCAGTTCAATCAAGTTCTCCATGGTTTTGTTTTGCCATTTGGAAAGCAAGCTCTCGTGGTCCTGTTTGAAGAGACAATCATTGCTTTGTACTGAGAACCATAGGCAATCATTTACTCTCAACTCTGTGAGGTAGGAGGTAGAATGGGGAAGTATTTTCTCTGTTTCAGAAAGGGTACAAAAGAAACAAAGAAAGCTGAAAGTTAAGGCAGATTTTAAAATTCTGCAAGATTGTCTAGCATTTCTCTTTGCAGACTAAGGGGTTTCAAATCAACCACTTTAGCCACCTCTCCGCATGTGCACTTAGCTGCTGCTCTGGAGCAGTCACTCTGCTAAAGAAGGCTATGAGCCATACTCCAGCTTGAGGTTCTCCAAGGTTCAATAATTTTTTGTACTGATCTTGTCTGTATTGTATTCTTGTCTTTCGGACTCCTTTGCTGACTAAATATGTTCTTGCTTACATTTCGTGGCCGAAATGGGATCCGTTCATGATTCATATTCATCCCTGGAATGATCACAGACATTTTCCTAGGACCTTTAAATCCAAGTACATTTGTTTCCTGGAAGATAAGAGAACAAGGCAGGGACTTGGAAACAGAAAGGAA
Source organism: Ailuropoda melanoleuca (assembly GCF_002007445.2). Lineage (NCBI taxonomy): Eukaryota > Metazoa > Chordata > Mammalia > Carnivora > Ursidae > Ailuropoda > Ailuropoda melanoleuca. The sequence goes on along the minus strand of NC_048233.1, from coordinate 3,889,702 downwards.
AAAGAGACCACATTCTTAACACCAGACTTTCTTGGGCATGTAAAATGTCCAATGATGATGTCAAAAACACCAAAAACGATTTTATTTCTTTAGTGTAAGTAAACAAAGAGAGAGGGAATAAAAAAAAAAAAGAAAGAAAAGTAATACTGTACCTCCTTTTAAACCTACTGTGAACACTTGAATTTAAAACAGATTCTATTGCCTTGAAACTTTATTCTTACTCCTTAGTCTTAAGTGAAATTTGAGGCAACTGTGAGCAAACTGGCCAATTTTGTCATCATCAATAAATATTTATTTCCCAATGAGGGCATGGCACTACATGATATACAGTGAGAATTATAGCTTAATTTACACAGGACCTGTACCAGGAGGTAAAAAGTTCAAATGCCTATGTCAGCATAAGGAATATAGTCACCAGTACTGTAATCGCGATGTATCAGGACAGATGGTAGCTATTCTTGTGACAAACACAGCATAATGTATAAACTTGTCAAATCCCTAAGCTGTACACCTGAAACTAATGTAACATTGTGTGTCAGTTATACAAATAAAAAAAATAATACTGTACTATATACATGAAGGTTGCTAAGAGAGTAGATCTTGAAAGTTCTCATCACCAGAAAAAAAACTGTAACCATGTGTGGTGATGGATGTTAATTAGACTTACTGCGATGATCATTTTGCAGATGGAGCCTAGAATCGGGCTCTGCAGTAAGCACAGAGTCTGCTTGGGGTTTCTCTCCCTCTGCCCCTCGCCCCACTCACATGTGCGCATGCACACATGTGCTCTCTCTCTCTCAAATACATAAATCTTGGGATGCCTGGGTGGCTCAGCCGTTAAGCATCTGCCTTCGGCTCAGGTCATGGTCTCAGGATCCTGGGATCGGGCCCCACGTTGGACTCCCTGCTCAGCAGGGAGTCTCCTTCTCCCTCTCCCTCTGACCCTCCTCCCCCCTCATGCTCACTCTCTCTCTCTCTCTCTCAAGTAAATAAATAAAATATTTAAAAATAAATAAATAGGGGCGCCTGGGTGGCTCAGTTGGTTTAAGTGTCTGCCTTTGGCTCAGGTCATGATCTTGGGGTCCTGGGACTGGGCTCTGCTTCTCCCTCTCTCTCTGCCTGCTGCTCCCCCTGCTTGTGCTCTCTCTCTCTCTCTGTGTCAAATAAATAAATAAAATCTTTTAAAAATTTTTTAAAATAAAAATATTTTTTATAAATTAAAAAATGAAAAAATAAAATTACCTTGTATATCTGAACTAAAATGTCAATTACACCTCAATTAAGAAAATAAAAAGAGGGGCACCTGGGTGGCTCAGTCAGTTAAGTGTCTGGAATCGAGCCCCACATGGGGCTCCCTGCTCAGCGGGGAGCCCGCTTCTCCCCACCACCACCCCTCCCCCTGCTTATGCTCTCTCTCTCACTCTCTCTCTCTCTCAAATAAATTTTTAAAATCTTAAAAAAAGAGAGAGAAAGAGATCAGTCTACTTTATTGTAACCTCTAGCCAGTGGGTAAGAGGTAATGAAGGACCAAGTTAATACAATGGCCTTAGGAAAATGAAAGAGCAGGTAAGACAAGAAATGTTAAAAAAAAAAATTAAAAACATGGGGCGCCTGGGCAGCTCAGTCGGTTAAGCATCTGCCTTCAGCTCAGGACATGATCCCAGGGTCCTGGGAGCACCAGTCAGGCTCCCTGCTCAGCTCCTCCCCCTACTGTGCTCTCTCTCTCTCTCTGTGTCAAATAAATAAATGGAATCTTTAAGAAAAAATTAAAAAGAACCAAACTTGGCATGTCATAAATAATTAAAACTTGAATATACAGAGAAAAATGCAACCAGCAACAGAAAAGGGGGTTTAGAAATAGAAACAAGCTTGGGAGGGAAGATCGTGAGTTCAGTGTTGGTTACGTTTCAAGTGCCAGCAGGACACCCAGGAAATTAGGGAAAAGACTCAGCGCAAAGAGTGCATTATGAGAATGGGACGTACGTAACAGACAGCTGCCAGCTCCTGCCGGATATAGGCCTTTTCTACCAGACCTTGGGCCTTGCTTGGGCTGACACCATGGTCATAAACTGTAAACTTGGTCCCCATGAGGTTGGATCTAGAATCAAGAGAAAGAAGTTACCATTAACGATCTGTATTTTTTCCCCACACAAATACAAATCTAGGACAGGTATGGAACAGAATGGAAGCTCATTTGCCTGTTCTCCAAATGTTCATCACCACCATTAAAGATCTCTCATTAAAATAAGGAAAGGACTTGGATTTTCTCTGAAGTTTTTTAAGATTATGATATCAATACATGCTCACTGTAAAAAAGATACAGACTGCTCTGAAACTACAGGAATAAAAATATCAGAAAGAATAGGACATAATACAAGGCTGCTCTCACCTGAGTTTGCCAATATAACTTTCCCCTTCACGAGATAAATCTGTTGGATCAGTGGAGATGAGGTAATTGGATGTTTTGCTCTTTTTCCGCTTTCTACCTGCAAGAAGAAATATCTGGAAAAAGAAAAAAATGCCAGTCAAGAATATCAAGAGAACCACTACGGTCTGCCCTACCCGTTCACCTAGCAAATATTTAGCAAGTGCCTATCGTGGGCCAAGCAGTCAATCTTTCAGTCTTTTTTCTTTTCAACAGGCTTAATTCACTGTCATTTTTCTTGTATACAAACTACATGGTAACCACAGCTGGAGCCTGGGTCTGCTGCACGGAACCTCCAGTATGGGTCTTTATAGGATGGTCAGTGAGTTCCTGAGAGGGGGCCTCGGAGAACGTGGTCTCCTTCCAGAGGTCGGCATGAGACAGCTCTAGGTCTTGGAGATGGCATCCCAAGTGGCCTTGGCGAAGTTGCCCGGGGTGGCCGTGCAGCGGCCGGCGGAAGTTGAGCAGCCCGCACAACGCCGGGCCCCCTGGGCCAGGGACGTGGTGCTACAGCATGGAGCTGCAGCGTCCAGTCACCTTGCAAGGGACGGTGTGGAGCTTGCTGATCTCGTTCTCCCAGAGGCCTTGCTGCACCGGGGCTAGAGACCTTGGCCAAGCATGATGGTCCCATGGATGTCTGTGGCCACCTCACTGGAACATTTAACAGCGAATCCCCTATGGCAACAAATGTCTTGAACCCGGTCTGCCTGTCGGCATGGGTCTGCTTTTGCATGGGCATGATCTTCAAAACCTCATCCTTGAAGGACGATCCGAGGAAAACCTCGATGATCTCAGATTCCTTGATGGGCAGGTGGAAGAGGTAGGTCTCCTCCAGGGACCCGAACTTTATGTCCTTGACCAGACGGCACAGGCTGGTGACAGGCATCCACTCCACCTCCTTGGTCTTGCTGCCGTGAACTCCTAGGCCTTGACGACTGCAGAAGCCACGGGGCCTCCCATCCCAGTGCCTCCTGAAGCACCAGTGTTATCTGCCACTTCATGTTTTCTTGGAGAAGACCAATCTTTGGGGCTTTATCTCTTTTTCTAACCCTTATAATGCTTCTCAGAATTCACTATCAGGGTTTCCCTACTGTACAACTTTTCAAAATTCACTTAGCTGGATTCTCCATATACAGTAGACCCCCTTATCCACCAGGGGCTATTGTTTCAAGACCCCCAGTGGATGCCTACTGAACACTCTACAAACTATGTTTTTTTTTCTGTACATGCATATGACAAAGTTTAACTTATACGGAAGGCATAGCAAGAGATTAGCAACAATAATAGAATAATTATAACAATATACTATAATAAAAGTTATATGAATGTGGTCTTTCTCTCTCAAAACAGCTCACTGTACTGTACTCCCCTTCTTCTCGTGCTGATGTGGGATGATAAAATGCCTACGCGATGAGATGAAAAGAGGGGGCATTAGGCTACTATTGACCTGCTAAACCTACGTCAGAAGAAGGACCCATCTGCTTCCAGATGACAGTGACTGCAGGTGACTGAAACCACAGAAAGCAAAATATTGGGGTGGGGGGGCTACTGCAACTATGTGCAACTTTCTCCCTAAAACCTCCAGTGGCTTTTTCAAAAAAGCTCATCCGATTCGTCAAGGAAGGGTCTTTCCAACTTCAGGAGAGACAGGACGCTGAATACCCACCCTTCCCATTCTTTACCATAGCTGCTTTCCTCATATTCCTTTTTGTGTGTTGTTGTTTTAAACCCCTGTGACTTCAGTGGCATGAACACTATCATACTTGTGCATCCTTCCCAAACCCTACTGGATCTGGACAAGAACAGGGGAGCAGGAGAATGGCAGCAGCCAAGGAAGGGACTGTGGAATCCAACAGGTACGGGTTTGACTCTGGCTCTGCCACTTATCAGTGTGATTTGGGGGTAGGTATGTCACTCCCTAAGCCCCACGCATCTATAAAGCAGGGATGAAGTTGTGGTAGGATTATGGGAGATAATATATACACAGAGCATTTGGCACATGCCTGGTACATCATAAACACTTAATAAATTAGTGGTTATAACAACAATGGTATCAATCATCATCTCATTTTTTATGCTCTTAAAATCATCCACCTAGACCCGGTAGCAAAACAAAATACAGTGTTCCTTAGCAAGTATTAAATTCCCTCAAACTTGTGTTTGAAGTAAATTAGAATTTCTAGAGTGAGAAATAAGACATTTCACTCATATGTCCTTCCTCTATTTCCAATTCCTCCTATTCCCTAAAACTGGCACAGTATCATGTCCTACCGTAATTAAAACAAAAACCAAAGAGCACACACTAACACCCTCCCTCCATCAAAAAATAGGATAGAGGTGCAAGTAACTACATTCAAATGTTTTCTTCCATTTTCTTATATTCTGGATAAAATTCTTTTTCTTTGGGATGGGGTAGATTTTACTTCTGAGACTCTGAGCTCTTTGAAAAAAGAACACAGGAACTGGGAGTTGCTGACTTGGTCTGAAACCAGTGCTCTTCTCCTATCCTAAGACCCTTCAACAATCTATTCCCACAACATTCGTCCCCTCTATCTGAAGATCTTTCTTAAGAATCAATTCTCATACCTTCCGATTTTCATCCTTTTCCAAGTGCATATAGTAAGTGGGGAAGAGACCCCGATCCATTCCTTTTTTATCCCTGGTTATCCGACACTTTACTGTAATACCCCGAGGGGCAGGACTACATGCAAAGTCCTCTAAGTTCTCCACTTCTCCCAGCTGGTTATCCATTTGGTGGGCCACAGTACCAGAAGCTCCTGGATCCTGAAAGACAGCCAGATACGTGAGCAATAGGAGGTGGGATCAGAGCACTTCTTATTCTCTTCAAGAAATAATTAATGGACAAAATAATTTCGTGATTTACCCCTATGTCTCTAGTCTTCTGACAAAATAAGCAGAAACTCTGAGAAGTTAAATAAGTATGTGAATGTTGGGAGTAATGAAGGAGCTAAGAACAAAAGTGGGCTATATCTTCACAACTACTGGCTTGAGACGCAAGATTAGGGAGGTCATGAATTTCAAGTCTAAATTGGAGCTTCACTCTTTTGAAGGTATCCTCATTCAGTAACGGTGTTTCAATACTACAGGTACATTTGGGAAATAGTTAAATAAGTTCCCAAGAAGAAGTTTCAGAACTACATACTGTGGTTGATTTCTGGCTGGATGCAGAATTGGGTCTCTCTGCCTCTGAATATGGTGAATGACATAATTTTTTCCCTTCTTCCTCCCCATCGGTCTCCTCTTCATCGAAGTTCAAACTACCCGAGATACCTGGCAGAAAGGAAGAACTCTCAAAAACTGCCAACACTGGTTTAAAAAATAAATTGTCGAACCAAATATAATTTTAATTGTCTTGCTTAAAACATTCCAGCTATTCTGACTTAAGACATAGCTACTTCATCCAAAATTTGTTTTGTATTGTTTTGAGGGTTTTGTTTTGTTTTGTTTTTTGTTTTGTTTTGTTTTTTGGTGGGCAACAGATCAAGGTTTATTGAGCGATAGCTAAGTGATAGTACAAAGCTTCCGAGGAGGGAGCGGACCTGAGAGGGTTGCCACCTACTTCATCCAAATTTTGACAATTCTTTCTTCGTATTCTCACTCAGATTTATCCCTTGTTTTCCCTTTCCATACAGGATTAATATCCAGGATAGATAAAGCACTCCTACAACAAACATTCAACAACAACAACAAAACAAATAACCCTTTACCCAGAAACAGGTAAAGGACATGAACAGACATTTCTTCGAAGAAGATACATAAATGGCCAATAAGCACATGAAAAGAAGTTCAACAAGACTCATCATTAGGGAAATGCAAATCAAAATCACAATGAGATACCATTTCATAAGCACTGGGATGTCTATTATCAAAAAAACAGAAAATAAGTATTGGCAAGGATGTGGAGAAACTGGAACCCCTGTGCATTTCTGGTGGCAATGTAAAATGGTGCAATCACTGTGGAAAACAGTACGCTGGTACCCAAAATACTTAAATACAGAAGTACCACATGATCCAGCAATTCCACTTCTGGGTAAATACCAAGAGAATTGAAAACACAGACTCAGATACCTGTATACCAATGTTCACAGCAGCAGTATTCACAATATCCAAAAGGTGAAAACAGCCCAAATATCCATCAACTGATGAACAGATAGACAAAATGGTATATACATACAATGGACTATTACTCAGTTTTAAAAAGGAATGGAATTCTGATCCAGGCTACAACCTGGATGAACCTCAAAGGACATTATGCTAAGTGGAATAAGCCAGTCACGAATATTTTTTTTAAAAAGGGACAAATATTGTATGATTCCACTTGTATGAGAAATCTAGAGTAGTCAAATTCACAGAGACAGAAATTTTGTAGAATAGTGGTTACAGGGGACACAGGGAACAGAACAGGGAGTTATTATTTAGCGATACGGAGTTTTATTATGGGAAGATGAAAAAGTTCTGGAGATGAATTGCGGTGATAGTTGCATAACAACATGAATGTGCTTAATGTCACTGAACTGTACACTTAAAAATGGCAAAAATGGTAAATTTTATGTTACGTATATTTCACCGCAACTTAAAAAATTCGATGATCTATGGTTCTCTATCAGTTCCCTCTGTTTCTTTTTTGTTTTCCAGCATTTTGTTCATCTCTTGTCTAGTTAACTAGGGTTGGGAATGTTTGAAATGCTATTATCTTGGATTTATGAAGCACCTTTTATAAAAAATTCAAAACTATCTGATTAAAAACTATTTTCTCATTTTATCCTCACATTTGTATGAGTTTGAGGAAGAGACAGTGGTAGTCTTCCTTATTTTGTTTCTTGTTTGTTTATGGAACATATCTAGGGCAGAACAGAGACATAAAATAAAGTGTGATGTATGTTGTAAGAGAAGGATGGTACTCAAATTTACATGTGGTGGTATCAGGCTCAGGGAGAATCATTTGCCCGAGAGAAAGAGGCAGGGCCAACACCGAAACTAAATTCCCTTTTTCTCTTTAGAGGATAAAGTTACCCCCCCATATCCAAATCATGAATTTACAAGTAGACTTAGCAACAAGCAGGGTGGCTTTTTTCTCCAAACCATTTCCTGCCCACAATCAGCCATCCACAGGAGGGACAACTATGACCTATTTTTACACAGTTCACAAATAAATTGGTATTAGCTTTGCTCAGGGACACACAAGGATAAGACAAAGGCCAGTTAAAAAATTAATCTCAAATGAAAACATATATCCACACAAAAACTTATACATGAATGTTCATAGCAACATTATTCATAATAGCCCAAAGTGGAAATAACCCAAATGTCCATCAACTGATGAAGAGAGAAACAAAATGTGGCATATCCATCAATGGGATGTTAATTTGACAATAAAAGGCGCTACAACATGAGGAATCTTGAAAACATTATGTTAGGTGAAAGGAGACAGTCATAAAAGACCACATAGCATATGACTCTATTTATATGAAATATTCAGAAGAGGCAAATCCACAGAGATGGAAAGTAAATTGGTAGTTGCCTGGGCTAAAGGGGTCGGAGGGAAATCAGAAGTGACTGCTAATGGGTATGAGGTTTCTTTTGGGAGTTGTGAAAATTTTCTAAAACTGATCGTAAGGATGATTGCAGACCTCTGTGAATAGATTTAGAACCACCGAATTGTTCACTGTTCACTTTGGTTTTTTTTCTAATTTTATTTTTTTATTGGGATATAATTGACATAAAATGATTCAATATTTGTATATATTGTGATATGATCACCACATTAAGTTTAGCTAACATCCCTCACCACACACAGCTAAAAATTTTTTTCCTTTTTTTTGACTTTTTATTATAATCACCAGGTGCTCATCAGACAAGCACACTCCTTAATCCCCATCACCTATTTCCCATCCCCCCACCAACCTCCCCTCTGGTAACCATCAGTTTGTTCTCTATAGTTAAGAGTCTGTTTCTTGGTTTGTCTCTCTTTCTCTCTCACTTTTTTTTCCCTTTGCTCATTTGTTTTGTTTCTTAAATCCCACATAAGTGAGATCATATGGTATCTGTCTTTCTCTGACTGACTTATAGCACTCAGCACTATACTCTCTAGCTCCATCCAAGTGATTGCAAATGGCAAGATTTCATTCTTTTTTATGGTTGCATAATATTCATATTATATGGAATCATATAAAATATGAATATATATTCATATAATAAATATATCCCAGATCTTATTTATCCATTCATCAGTCGATGGACACTTGGGCTGCTTCCATATCTTGGCTATCATGAATAATGCTGCTATAAACTAGGGGTGCATGTATCCATTTGAATTAGCATTTTTGTATTCTTTGGGTAAATAGTCATTTAATTACTGGATCATAGGGTAGTTCTATTTTTAATTTTTTGAGGAAGTTAACTCCATACTGTTTTCCACAGTGGTTACGCCAGTTTGCATTCCCACCAACAATGCCACATCCCTGCCAACACTTCTTTGTTGTGTTGTTGATTTTAGCCATTCTGACAGGTGTAAGGTGATATCTTATATGATTTTGATTTGCATTTCCCTGATGATGAGTGATGTCGAGCATCTTTTCATGTGTCTGTTGGCCATCTGGATGTCTTTGCAGAAATGTCCATTCACATCTTCTGCCCATTTTTAATTGGATTGTTTTTTAGATGTTGAGTTTTACAAGTTCTTTATGTATTTTGGATACTAACCCTTTATTTATACGTCATTTGCAAGTATCTTCTGCCATTCCGTAGGTTGCCTTTTAATTTTCTTGATTGTTTCCTTTGCTGTGCAGAGCTTTTTATTTTGATGCAGTCAAAACAGTTCATTTTTGCTTTTGTTTCCCTTGCCTCAGGGCACTTATCTAGAAAAAAGCTTCTACAGTGGATGTCAGAGAACTTACTCCTGCCTGTGTTCTTTTCTAGGATTTTTATGGTGTCAGGTCTCTCTTAGGTCCTTAATCCATTTTGAATTTACTTCTGTGATTGGTGTAAGAAAGTGGTCCTATTTTCATTCTTTTCCATGTTGCTGTCCAGTTTTCCCAACGCCATTTGTTGAAGAGACTGTCTTTCCCATTGGATATTCTTTCCTGTTTTGTCAAAGATTAATTGACCATATAATTGTGGGTTCATTTCTGGATTTTTCCATTCTGTTCCACTGATCCATGTGTCTATTTTGGTGCCAGTACCATACTCTTTTGATTACTACTGCTTTGTAATATAACTTGAAGTCCAGACTTGTGATGCCTTCAGCTTTGTTTTTCTTTTCCAAGATTGCTATGGCTATTCAGGGCCTTTTGTGGTTCCATACAAAGTTTAGGGTTGTTTGTTCTAGCTCTGTGAGAAATGCTGGTGGTATTTCGATAGGGATTGCATTAAATGTGTAGATTGCTTTGGATAGTATAGACATTTTAACAATATTTGTTCTTTCTAATCCCTGAGCATGGAATGTCTTTCCATTTCTTTGTGTCATTTTCAATTTCTTTCATCAGTGTTTTAGTTTCCAGAGTACAGGTCTTTCACCCTTTTGGTTAGGTTTATTCCTAGGTATCTTATTATTTTTGGTGCAACTGTAAATGGGATTGTTTTTTTTAATTCCTCTTTCTGCTGCTTCATTACTGGTGTATAGAAATGCAACAAATTTCTGTACATTGACTTTGTGTCCTGTGATTTTATTCATTTATCAGTTCTAGCAGTTTTTTGGTGAAGTCTTCTGGGTTTTCTACATATAGTAACATGTCATCTGCAAATAGAGAAAGTTTTACTTCTTCCTTACCAATCTGGATGCCTTTTATTTATTTCTGCTGTCTGATTGCTGTGGCTAGGACTTCCAGTACTATGATGAATAAAAGGTGACACTGGACATCCTTGTTGTTGTTTTTTTTTCCTGACTTTAGGGGGAAAGCTCTGTTTTTCCCCATTAAGGATGATGTTAGCTGTGGGTTTTTCATATATGGCCTGTATTATGTTGAGGTATATTCCCCCTGGATCCACTTTGTTGAGGGTTTTTTATCATGAATGGATGTTGAACTTTGTCAAATGCTATTTCTGCATCTATTGAAATGATCATTTGGTTTTTTATCCTTTCTCTTATTGATGTGATGTAGCATGTGGATTGATTTGCAAATATTGCCCTTGCAACCTAGGAATAAATCCCACTTGATCATGGTGAATGATTTTTTTAATGTATTGTTGGATTCAGTTTGCTAGTACTTTGTTGAGGATCTTTGCATCTATGGTCATCAGAGATACTGACCCGTAGGTTTGGGTATTTTTTGGGAGGCATCTTTATCTGGTTTTGGTATCAGGGTAATGCTGGTCTCACAGAATGAATTTGGAAGTTTTCCTTGCTCTCCTATTTTTTGGAGTAGTTTTTTTTTTTCTTTTTTTAAGATTTTATTTATTTATTTGACAGAGAGAAAGCACAAGCAGGGGAAGAGACAGGCAGAGGAACAGGGAGAAGCAGGCTCCCCACTGAGCAAGGAGCCCAATGTGGGACTTGATCCCAGGACCCCGGGATCATGACCTGAGCTGAAGGCATACGCTTAACAGACTGAGCCACCCAGGTGCCCCTATTTTTTGGAATAGTTTGAGAAGAATAGGCATTAATTCCTCTTTAAATGTTTGGTCGAATACACCTGTGAAGCCATCTGGTCCTGGACTTTTGTTTGTCAGTAGCTTTTTTTTTTTTTTTTTAAGATTGTATTCATTTATTTGACAGAGAGAGAGAGAGACAGCCAGCTAGAGAGGGAACACAAGCAGGGGGAGTGGGAGAGGAAGAAGCAGGCTCCCAGCAGAGGAGTCTGATGCGGGGCTCGATCCCAGAATGCCAGGATCACGCCCTGAGCCGAAGGCAGACGCCCAACGACTGAGCCACCCAGGTGCCCCTGTCAGGAGCTTTTTGATTACTGATTCTGATTACTGATTTTTTTGGTTACTTATTTTTCTGGTAATTGGGTCTGCTCAAATTTTCTATTTCTTCCTGTTTCGGTTTTGGTAAGCTACACGTTCCTAGGAATTTATCCATTTCTTCCAGGTTGTCTGATTTGTTGCCATACAGTTTTTCATAATATTCTCATAACTCTTTGTGTTTCTGTGGTGTTGGTTGTTATTTCTCCTCTCTCATTTGTGATTTTATTTGAACCCTTTTTCTTTTTTTCTTGACAAGTCTGGCTAGAGGTTTATCAATTTCATTGATTTTTTTCAAAGAACCAGCTCCTAGCTTTATTGATCTGTTCTATTGTTTTTTTTCTAGGTTATCCTTTATTTCTGCTCTAATCTTTATTATTTCCTTCCTTCTGCTAGTTTTAGGGGTTGTTTGCTGTTGTTGCTGTTCTTTTTCTAGCTCCTATAGATGTAAGGTTAGGTTGTGTATTTGAGGTTTATCTTGCTTCTTGAAATAGGCCTGTATTGCTATAAACTTCCCTCTTAGAATTGCTTTTGCTGCAGCCCAAAGGTTGTGTACCACTGTGTTTTCATTTCCATTTATTTCCATGTACTTTTAAATTTCTTCTTTCATTTCCTGGTTGACCCATTCATTGTTAGTAGCATGTTGTTTAACTTCCATGTATTTGTGGTCTTTCCAGAAGTTTTTTTCTTGTGGTTGACTTCTAGTTTCACACCATTGTGGTCAGAAAAGATGCATGGTATGACTTTGATCTTTTTGAATTTGTTGAGGCTTGTTTTGTGGCCTAATATGTGATCTATTCTAGAGAATGTTCCATGTGCATTTGAAAAGAATGTGTATTCTGCTGTCTTAGGATGGAATATTCTGAATATATCTGTGAAATCCATCTGGTCCACTGTCTCATTCAAAGCCACTGTTTCCTTCTTGATTTTGTGTTTGGATGATCTGTCCATAGATATAAGTGGGGTGTTAAAGTCCCCTGTTATTGTATTATTTTCATTTAGTTCTTTTATGTTTGTTGTTAACTGTTTTATGTATTCGGGTGCTCCCATGTTGGGTGCATAAATATTTAGAATTGTTATATCATCTTGTTGGATTGTCCCCTTTATGATCATATAGTGTCCTTCTTTGTCTCTTGTTACAATCTTTGTTTTAAAGTCTATTTTGTCTGACATAAGTATTGCTGCTGTGGCTTTCTTCTGACATCCATTTGCATGATAAATTTTCTCTATTCCCTCACTTTCAATCTATAGATGTCTTTAGGTCTAAAATGAGTTTCTTGTAAGCAGCACATGGATGGGTCTTGCTTTTTGGGTTTTTTTTTTTTTTAATCCATTCTATCACCCTATGTCATTTGATTGGAGCATTTAGTCCATTTACATTCAAAACTAATTATTGATAGATGTGTATTTATTGCCATTTTATTACTTGTTTTGTGGTTGTTTCTGAAGATTTTGTCTAATCCTTTCTTGTCTTTCTCCCTTTCATGGTTAGCTGGTTTTCTTTAGTGATATATTTGGATTTCTTTCTCTTTATTCTTTGCAATATTTATTAGTGGTGTTTGATTTGTGGTTGCCATTAGGTTTGTATATAATATCTTCTGCATATCACAGCCAATATTAAGTTGGTGGTTAAGTTTGAAACCATTCTTTATTCCTCTCCTCCCCTCATTTTAGATACATGGTATCATATTTTATTTCCTCTTATTTTGTGAGTTCCTTGACTGATTTTTTACAGAAATATTCATTTTTACTGCTTTTGTGTTTCCTACCCTCATACTGTCATTTTTGGTCTTTCCACTCAAGAGTCCCCTTTAATATTTCTTGCAAGGTCGATTTAGTGATCACAAACTTCTTCAGTTTTTGTTTGTCTGGGAAACTCTTTATCTCTCCTATTCTGAAAGATAGCCTTGCTAGATAAGAGTATTCTTGGCTGCAGGCTTTCCCCAATTCAGCACCTTGAATATATCATGCGACTCCTTTCTGGCTTGGAAAGTGCTGAAAAATCCGCTGAATATCTTTATGAGGTTTCCTTTGTATGTAAGCATCTTCTTTTGCCTTGCTGCTTTTATTTATTTATTTTTTAGATTTGTTTATTTGAGATAAAGAGAGCAAGTGAGGGAGTGAGCATACAGGGAGGAGGGGCAGAGGGAGAGGGATTGTCTCAAGCAGACTCCATACTGAGTGCAGAGCCAGACACGGGGCTCTATCTCACGACCCCGAGGTCATGACCTGAGCCAAAACCAAGAGTCGGCCACTCAACTGACTGCACCACCCAGGTGCCCCTGCCTTGCTGCTTTTAATATTTTTTTCTTAATCACTATATTTTGCCATTTTAATTACAATATGTCTTGGTGGGGCTGTGTTTTTGTTGGGGTGCTCTGTGCCTCCTGGATGTAGATATTTGTTTCTTTCCTCAGATTAGGGAAGTTTTCAGCTATTATTTCCTCAAATAAATTCTCTGCCCCCTTTTCTCTCTTCTTCTTCTTCTGGGACTCCTATAATACGAATGTTACTAGATGGAGTCACCGAGTTGCCAAAGTCTATACAGTGTTCCATAATTCTTTTTTCTCTCTCTTGATTATTTTCTGTTCCTGTCTCTTAAGTCATTGATTTGTTCCTCTGCTTCTTCTAGCCTGCTGTTCATTCCATCACTTTCCTCTCACTTTCCTAGCCAATTGCTTCGGGGATTTGTTTTCCTGTGTGTTAGTCTGTCTCTTGCCCTTTTCCATGACTGCAGCTCCATCCCCACCACAGCAGTCATGATCCATTTCTCTCCGAAACCACGTCTCCACACTTCCTACCTTCTTCAATGTGGCCTCTTCTATACCTTTAGTTGTGGAGTATGTTCTGCCAGTCTTCAGGTCAATTTCTGGGGTATTCAGGATGATCTGATAGTTATCTAGTTGTATTCATGGGGCGAGGTGAGCCCAGGGTCCTCCTACTCTGGTGCCATCTTCCCCTCCCACACCCATTCATTTTGAATGGGTGAATAGTATGGTATGTTAATTATATCGCAATAAAACTATTCTAAAAAAATTATTTTGTTTGTGAAGGGCATTTTTTCTTTTGTTTTCTAAAATGTTAAGCTTTTGTTCTTTTGTAGCCAAAAGGCATAAAACTTCACAATCATGGATATTTTCACTTAGTACTATGTTTGCAAATGCCATTTTTATACCAAGAACTCAGCTTATGTGAATATGTGTCTTAAGATGGAGATCAAAAATTTCTCCCAAACTTGTAGAAAAACCAAACTGGACCCACTTAAGGGACATAATCTGCCAAACTGACACATCGTAGATCTTAATCAAGAAAATGCTTAATGGGTTTTATGGTCAAGATGCAACTTGTTGAGATGTAAAAAGGCATTAATCCATCTGGTACCGAAAGGCCAGTTCTTAGGAAAGACAACATAGCAGTCACTTTATAGGTGAAAGGGGACAAGTCAGTATTTACAGTAAGCGATACAGAACTAGACTAAGAATCAGAAAATCTAGGTCTGCCACTACTCAGCTCGATGACTTGGGGTAACTTAGCTTCTGGTTCAACAAAGGTTGTCTTTGCTCTGACTCCTCCACATTCTTCACTTTCTTTTGTCGTAACAACAGTGGTAGTAAAATACTAGGGAAGTGCCACAATCACATTCCACTTACAGACAGGGAAACAGAGGCAGAGGAAAGTGAAGCTATGTTCCCCCTTTCCCAGCCAGATGTGGCAGAGTTGAGATTCAGAACCAAGCAGGAACCTGAGTTTCAGAATTACGCTCTGACCCGCTTCACCACGGCCACTGGTGCACCCTGTGCTCCCACCACCTGTCCTGGTTTTCACAACATATCACGATTTTATACCCAATGCCTTTGCACATGTTCTTTCTTCCACCCAAGTTTGTCACCTTACCAGCAGTGTGACCAAGGACAAATTACTTAGGCTGAGAGGCTACATATAATTACATATGTAATACATATAACTTTCTTACATGTAAATAGAGAGACTAATATATATGAACGCCTCAAAGAACTGTTACAAATATTCAAGTTTATTTATTTACTTTTTTAGTAATCTCTACACCCAACGTGGGGCTTGAACTCACGACCCCGAGATCAAGAGTCAAATGCTCTTCCAACTGAGCCAGCCAGGCGCCCCTAGAAATTTTAAATTAATTGAGATAATGTATGTCAACTGCCTGACATACAAGAGACATTCAAAATGTTGGTGTGCAGCTGCTCTGAGAGATGCACTGGTACACAGGGCACCATGCATTCTTCCTGGCTCAGCTTAATCTCCAGCTCCTTGTCCCTTCTCATTGCCCTGGCAATGTAATTCTGTTTCTCCTTGGTTTTTACTCTTGCATATACCACATTATAACTCTAGGTTAGGCCACCAGCCAAACCATCTCCTCCCTAAGTTTTCCTGCTTCCACACTTGCCCACCCACCTCCAATTAATTCTTTATGGTGCAGGGTAATTTTTCTTAATTTTCCCATCAAGCCCAAATCTGCTGATTAATATTCCTCAGATTAAGTTCCCTCATAGGTTCCAGTTACTTAATTTTCCCATTAAGCCCAAATCTGCTGATAATATTCCTCAGATTAAATTCCCTCATAGGTTCCAGCTACTCTTCAAATAAAGTCCAAATTCCTAATATGGCCTACACTGGCCTATATAATCAGAGCCCAATTACCCCTCCAGGCTCACCTCTCTAGTCCCTCTTCCCACCTCACCCGCTCACAATGTGTGCTCCAGCCATTCTGAACTGGCCAGTTCCTCCTCCTGTATCAGGCTGTAGCTCAGACATCAGTTTCTCTGGAAAGCTTTCCAAACCTTCAGCTCTGGGTTAGGTACCCCTCTCAATGCTCTCTTGGCTATTTAAGTACATGATGCCTCAATTAGAATAAACACTTCAGGAGGGCAGGAACCTTGTTTACTACTGTAACCTACAGGCCTATAACAATGCCTAATATACAGTATCTACTCAATATGTATTTTCTAAATGAATGAATATGTGAATTTGTTTGAATGTACATCTGTTCTATCATTCTCTGGCAGAATCTCCTGATTCACACAGCCCAGGCCCTATAATGTCTACCTATTACTAAGTAGGTACCCAATAAATATTTATTCATGACTGGTTTCAGTCTTCTCATCTGAAAAGGGGACACTTAATTTCTTCCCACTAGAAAATCATTTTTCTAAGAAGGAAAGAAAACTGCAAGAGATCTCTGAAATGTACAGGAATATCTTTGGAAGTGGTAACTCCAACTGGCAGAAAGTAGGCTCTAGTGAGAAAAGTATTAGCCTAAGTATAAGTTGATCCAATTTGTGTTTCTCTTCAGCCACTACTTATCTTTCCCCTTATCACTAGATCAACAAAAACTTGAAATGGAGGCCAAGTAGGGGTGTTGAGTGGCAACTTTGTCAAAAGAAGGGAGTGGGAACTAAAAATAAAGTGTCAAAAGCAAATAGTCACATATAGTAGCTAATGCTGCTGCTGATTTATATGTGATTATCTTATTTTTCTCAGGCAATAGGGTAAATACTACCATGGTTGACAACAGTCAATTCTCAGATGTCAAAGATGCCTAATACTGTCACCTCTGTAAAGCCATAATCTAGACTCCAAGAAATTCTGAATCATCTAGACTGTTAACTGACAATGAAAGAAAGGAAAGGAAAAGATTATACGCGGCTAAGATGATTAACTGCCTTACAATCATTACCAATCCTCACCATGTTTTTGGAGAATTTCCTGGAGATCTGGCTTGGACACAGTCTCCAAAGTGTTTTCCCCATCAACACTTCCTTCGGCGTCCTCTTCTGTAGCAGAAGAGCCTACTGACAGAACATGAAGTTTGGTTTCCAAATCCTGAGCATCTGGCTTCAAGAAGGCAGCTGGACCATCAATGCCTAGGGTCCAAAAGAGAGGAAAAAAGAAGGAAGTATTATCTCTGATTTGGCTGGGTGGTTTTGGTGTATGCGCTCAGAATTAAGAACCACCAAAGCATTTCACTTCTCCTTCCTGAACATCCACGCGGACGTTTGTTAATAGAGTAACTCACACCAGTGTTCATTTTATTAACATGTTCTGAGTGTTACTAAATAAAATGTACTTGATGTTACGCTTTAGAAACTAAAGAATGAGACCGTGAAAACAAAGTAGGTCTGCCAAAGTTCAGGTCCTGTCTAAGTCAACAGCTTACCACCTCACGTGGTCCATTGAGTCCTATCGGGAGATTGGGTGCTCTCTACTACTCCTGGCGTCATGGTTAACTCTGCCATGATGCGACAATCAAGACTGTAAGTTCCTCAAATAGGCCCTTCTGGACTAACTCATTTGGCAATGAAAACAACCCAGTTCTAGGACGGACACAAACTTCAAAGATCTTCCACTGATTAAACCATTGCTTTTATTGTAACTCAAAGACCCAGAACGTGATTATGAAAATTTACAAAGGTACCTAGTAACGATGCTATTATTGTCCCCCTGGTCCATCTGAGAATCTTCCTGCCTTCTCCTAGGTTTATGAAAACTGTACCCTAGTGGGAAGAGATGCTGCCTAAACACACACCGTGTAGGATGACATCGTTCTGTGGGGTATGAGGTTCCACCAAAGGAGTTTGCTCCTCGCCACCTCTTGGCTTTGATCGACGTAGCCTTGCTTCTGGATTTGGCTGTACCATGAGTGGCTCAAGGCGTTTTTTTCTCTGCTTCTTCTCCAGCAGTGCTCTCTAGGGGGAAAAAAAATGTGGTATGATAGCCAGGAGAGTTATGACAAGACCAAGCTGCTTCGAACATCTACAGTTTTTCACTAATCCTCACAAACCTCTTGTAAACTAATTTATCCTGCTTGAGACATGGGAAAATTGAGGCACAGAAAGGGACAAGGATTCACTCATTTTGTTTAATAAATACTTACCAAATACCTTTAAAGATCTATTTAAAATGATACAAATGCACTCTAGCCTAGCTGAGGCCATGATCCAAGTTTATTTAAAATATTTATAGTAATTACCATATTATTATCCAAGCACGGTCACCAGTTTAAAATATATAAACACTTATGCATAGGGGAAAAGGTGAAGAAATGCAGTAATGGTGATTACTTTGGGTGGCAGAATATGGCTTTTCCCCCTTTTTGTAGTTTTCTATATTTTTTTCTAAATTTTCTTACTTTTATAATTGAAAGAAAAAATAAAACCTATCATCCTCTAAACCTCAACTTATTTTCCTATTTTAATCAGCTACAGAGTAGTAAGTTTTGCTTTCTTTCTCATTTTTACATAATTAGAAATCAAACAAATCTGGGCCAAGGATAAAAAGGGGAAAAAAATTAGTTGGAACATTCCAAATAGAAAGCAATCAACACTGGGGCTAAAAATGACATAGAGACTATGGCATCAAGGAAAGTCAGGGGAAAAAGCATGAAAGACTATGAGGAAAAAATCTAACAAGATGAAAAGGAAGGTACTAGCAATACATTATTTTTAAGCTTTGCCAAATAAGAGCTTATAACACCTGGAAATTATATGGATCTGGGATATTTCAGAATAGGAAAGTGCCAAGTTCCAAGCTAAAAATTTAAGCCATGATTCTAAAGCAAAGATATTATAACCTACTTCATTGTTTCTTAGGCAAAAAGCTATCTACTTACTTTTTTTCATTGATACAGCTTTTAAAAAGTGCTACTAGAAAAAAGAGTCACTCCAAGGTTTGAGACTATCAGTAGGAAAGGAAATATGTTTTTCCTCAATGGGGCTGATGAAAGCTTGTGGATTCATTCAGAGGACACGGAAGAAACAGAACTATTCTTTGCCCAACCTTGTGAATAAGAAAAAAGACTAGGGAGCTAAGATAATGTGCCCAAACGGACTATCCTATCAAGAAAGAATAAAGGTTAGAGCAAGCTGTGAAGGAATAATTGAAGTTTCTGAGATTATTTTGAAACTCATGAATTAATATGAATAGATGGACCTTAATGTAACAGGAACAGGAAATATATAAGTGGCCATGATGAGCTTCTCCCCGCAGAACTGGCCGTTGGGTTCTTCTAACCCAAAGCAACTTGACGTCTCGCATAGGGGATGTGCAGAAGAGATGGGAAATATGAAACATAGAGACATGAGAAACTGCCACATCTGCTCTATGTGGCCAGTTATCTAGCCTTGTATAGTCTCATAACTGGCAACAACAGAGGGAGCAAAAACACAGGCCACAGCTAATCCATTTTGTTAACATATGTGAAGTACAATGTTCTATGGAAAAGGGGACATCTGGGGTGCCTGGGTGGCACAGTTGGTTAAGTGCCTGACTCTTGATTTTGGCTCAGGTCATGATCTCAGGGTAATGGTATGGAGCCCAGCATCAGACTCCATGCTCAGTGTGTGGTGGGGGAGGTCTGCTTAAGATTCTCTCTCTCCCTCTGCCCCTCCCCCCACTTGTACTCCCTTCCTCCCTCCCCCCTCTCTCAAGAAAGAAAGAAAGAAAAAAGAAAGAAAGAAGAAAGAAAGAAAGAAAGAAAGAAAGAAAGAAAGAAAGAAAGAAAGAAAGAAAAGAAAGGAAGGGAAAGGGAAAAGAGAAGAAGTATTGGTCCAGAAAAGGGGGGGCCAAAGAACAACAATTTGGCAGAGTTTATCCAACCTGTCCCAAAACAGAAATGCTGACACTAGTAGACAAGAGTATTCAATTTACTGGGAGAGCTTATTCACTTTGTGGACAAGAAACTACGTAAGACTTCTTCGTGGCCTTGATGAAATGTCCCTCGGCACTACTAATTCTATTTCCTCAGATACCCTGCTTACCAATCAGCCCTCCATTTGTCAATTAACTTCTTAGGTATCATATTTCCAGGAACAGGGAATCATGACCAGCAGAGATGAACATATACTGGAAAAGCTGGAGTTCTCATTGTAAATGAATAAATTAGTGTCCGGTTTCATAATTGACTGTTGTGAATTTGACTAGCAGGAGTTTGTGCCAAAGGATCTGGTTACATTTAGGTTCACCGACAAAACCAAGTTTTTAGGCCCGTAAAGGGCGGACTAGACTCTCAGCCACAGAGATCCTGCGAATGCATCTGGTGAAGCCGTTCTCTATCAACTTCAATACTGGTCGAACTCATTTAGATCAACCACCTGAGGGAAAACAACTAACAAACTACCGTAGATTTGAACTGTGAACCCCAGGGCTAAAGCTACCACGTTACAGCACTAAATATATCCCACA
Source organism: Ailuropoda melanoleuca (assembly GCF_002007445.2). Lineage (NCBI taxonomy): Eukaryota > Metazoa > Chordata > Mammalia > Carnivora > Ursidae > Ailuropoda > Ailuropoda melanoleuca. Next base: position 3,869,139 of record NC_048233.1, on the reverse strand, counting down.
ATTGTCCAAATTTGTAAACAAGAGAAAAATCATAAAATATCTACCAAATTGCCATCTTGGTGAAAAGTGTCGCCTGATTTAGCATTCTAATCATCCTTACATAGCTTGGATGAGGGAGAAGGTAGGTGTTGATTGAGCTTCTATGCGGCAATGTCAATTCACATTTCATTTACGTTTTACCCGCCCTAAAAAGCTGTCAACGAGGCCTCATCAACAACGCTAAAGGAAAGACGGGCAGTCAGGAGGAGAGCCGCAGGTGACTGTTGGATGCTGTAAGTGCAATCAAAATATTGCTTTTAGGACTGTGTCACATAAGCCTTTAAATGTCCAATTCCCTTGGAAACTGAATAACTCAAAGAATCCATCTTCTCCAGAATGTGGTGGTACGTCCTATTATCATTCAGGGAGCAAAATACTGAATGGTAATTCCAAAGTAAGTGAGGAAATGAAGGAGAGTAGATGGGGGGGGGCGTGGGCAGGGATTCTGACAAAGGGCTTCATTTTATAAAATAATAAAGCTCAGGCAAGCCTCCAATTAATGAGAGCGTGACATCACTCATTCTCAATTTTCCACAAAGACTCCCTAGAGCTGGTGGGGTGGTTACAGTGTGACGCCCCTGGAATAGACTGGCTGACCACCAGGTAAAGATCAGAACGGCTGCCCGTGATCTAACAGTTTGGCTAAAAATAACTAATCTTCCTGGCCCACAAAGTGAGATCATAAGAAGACAAAGCTAAAATTTTTAAATCACACTTCTTAAAATATCAATTCAATACACCGAAGACCACCTCTCTTAGAATGATAGGTACAAATAGATGGGCAACCTGACCCAAAAGGACTGCGTTGTATTTTAACCCATTGTCCAGCAGATGGCATAAATGTTCTCCACCTAAAGTGCATCTGCGTCTGAGGAACATCGCTGGAGGAGCCTAAAAATCTTCACAACCTGTCCCAGCTAAGGTGCCCACATACCCCGAAAAAAATGAGTACCCCAGTGAAACTAGTAAAAATAAAAGTAAAATACACGCAGTGAGAAAGAGTATCTTTTCAATAAATGGTACTTGGGATAACTGGGTATCCACATGCAAAAGAATGAAATTGGAACCTCATCTCACACCATATATAAAAATTAACTCAAAACAAATCATAGGAAGTGTAAGACTCTTAGAAGAAAACACAGGGGCAAGTCTTTCTAACCTTGGGTAGGCAATGGTTTCTTAGATATGACACCAAAAGTGCAAGAGACAAAAGAAAAAATCAATTGAAACTCTATGCTGAAAATGATACCATCAAGAAAGTAAAAAGACAACCCACAGAACTGAAGAAAATATTTACAAATAATATTTCTTTATTTTTTAAAGATTTTATTTATTTATGTGACAGAGAGAGACAGCCAATGAGAGAGGGAACACAGCAGGGGAGTGGGAGAGGAAGAAGCAGGCTCCCAGTGGAGGAGCCCAATGTGGGACTCGATCCCAGGACGCCGGGATCACACCCTGAGCAGAAGGCAGACGCTTAACGACTGCGCTACCCAGGCGCCCTACAAATAATATTTCTGATAAGGAACCTGGATCAAGGCTATATAAAGAACTCTTAGAATTTAACAACAAAAAGACAATAACCCAATTTAAAAATGGGTTTTCTCCATTTCTCCACGCCTCCAAAGAGAACATACAAAGAGCCACTGAGTACATTTTAATGCTCCACATCGTCAGTCATTAGGGAAATGCAAATCAAGACTACAGTGAGACATCACTTCGTACCCACTAAAATTGCTATAATCAAAGACAGACAATAATAAGTGCTGGCAAGGATGTGGAGAAACGAGGCCAAAGACATGGCTGGTGGGATGTGTACAATGGTTCAGTGATGTTGGAGAACAGTCTGGCAGCTCCTTAACATGTGAAACAGAGAGTTACCATATGACCCAAGAACTCCCCTCCTATTACCCGAGGTATATTAGGTATGCCTTGGGATACCTATACGTAGAAACACCAGCCAAGAGAAACGAAAGCATCTCTGCACAGAAACTTGTACACGAATATTCAGAGCAGCATTACCGGTAATAGCCAAAGAGTGAAAATCACCCAAATGTCCATCAACTGATAAATGGATGAACAAGATGTGGTATAGCCACAACTAGGAATGTTATTCAACAATAAAAAGGCCTGAGGCACTGACAGAGGCGACAACACAGTTGAACCTCTTCCCAAACGACCACGTATTATATGATTCCATTTGATACAAGGTCTAAAAATCATTAGTGCACTTTAATTGGGTATATATTTACAGTCTGTGAATTTGATCTCAATAAAGCTGTTCAAAACCCTATAGTGGACAAAAATAGCCATGTGCAAATTATCTGTAAACCTAGGATTTTCGAACATTAAAACCTAAGATTATACTATCAGGGGAAAAAAGACAGATATGAAAGAAACTAACCTACTCAGTACTACTGAAACCTGGACGATGAAAGAATGAGTTAAGAGAAGGGAAAAGGTCTGTGTGGAAACAGGGTAAGCTAAAACTTACAGCAAGAGTTACCTAGTGTGTCTAGTACCATCCAAGGCAGGGAGTGGCCCGGTCAGATACTCACCTATCTCATTCCGTCGGTGGGTGTATCCCCTTAGTAGAGATGAATTAATTATACCATTACACAATGATATTTACCATAAATATCATTTTACAAACTCCATTTGCTCTGATTTCAAACTCACCAGGCCACTTCTCTAATTGTAAACTTCCCACACACTTATCTGATAGGGCTGTGATGAGAGCTGACTCTTGTATAGAGTACGTTAGAAATTAGTAAATTAATCCCCTGGTTTAGATTCATCACTTACAATATTGGTTAGTATGAACCAATCCTCATGAGACTTATAAACTTTGGCTACTTTTAGCAAACTATTTCTCAGCCTACAAAGTTCATGACCAATGACTCTCAACCATGGGGACATTCCCACAACAGGACTCCTAAGAGGTTAATCTACTGTATACTTCAGGCAGAGGTGGCGAGAGTAAGGTTCCCTAGCCTCTCCCACCTCCACTGACTATCACTGCTACATTAAACCACTGTCATGGACATGAGAGTGCATGGTCTCGGATAGGTTGGCATGCCTGGACTGAGAGCCTTCCACCAAGATCCTACGGCCTCTGAGGCCCAGACTGAGCAGCACCCTAGCCTTCCTCAGGGTATCTCCATCTCAGCTCTAACTTCCATACTCTCAGATCCTCACATTCTATTATGTGATCCAGCCTGACCTCACTTTACAGATGAAATAGTGGGACCCACAGAGTTTAAGAATCTTACCTAAAATCACACAGCTAATTAACAGCGGAGTAAGAATCGGAACCAAAGTCTTGGGATTCCCAGCCCAACATTTCATTCCTCCTGTAGTGCTGCCATTTGAATGCTCAGCTTGCCTGTGTGGAAAGTCCCCCTGCTGGGAAAGCTCCTTCTCACGCCTGAGGCATGCTTCAGGCCCTTCCAGTATTCTCACAGGCTATTTCACACCCACATTTACACATCAGGCCCCAAGACTTTTTTGAATTTGAAAAAATTCCTATAAAATTTTATATCTATATATTCATTGACTACCTCTGCAAGAATACATTAGAAGTCAGTGACAGTCTCCAGGGGCACCTGGGTGGCTCAGTCAGTTAAGTGTCTGGCTCTTGATTTCAGCTCAGGTCATGATCTTAGGGTCATGGGATCCAGCCCCACGTCGGGCTCTGTGCTGGGCATGGAGCCTGCTTAAGATTCTCTCTCTCCCTCTTCCTCTGCCCCATACCACCTCCCTCAAAAAAAAAAAAAAAAAAAAAAAAAAAAAAAAAAAAGTCTGGGATGCCTGGGTGGCTTAGTTGGTCAAGCATCTGCCTTCGGCTCAGGTCAGGATCTTGGGGTCCTGGGATTGAGTCCCACATCAGGCTCCTTGCTCAGTGGGGACCCTGCTTCTCCCTCTGCCTGCTATTCCCTCTGTGCTCTCTCTCTTGCTCTCTCTCTCTCTCTGACAAATATATAAATAAAACCTTAAAAAAAAAAACAAAAAACAAAGTGACAGTTTCCAGTAAAGAACTAAGCCAAGCAGAAGAAAGGCTTTTCATGAATATCTTTTCAGTGTTATTGGAATCTTTACCATATGCTTTTATCGCCCATATAAAAACATAATTTTGAAAAACCTGTGCCATAAAAGGCTTACAAAATCCCAACATGTATACCATATACATATCACATGCAGCATTCTCATTGAAAAGAAAAAAAATTACCAAATATCTGGGCCACCTTTTATTTTTTTCCAATGTTAGAAAGGCTTGTTTATTTCACACCCTTCACCTGACAACTTTACAGATAACGTGTGCAGAATGCTAGGTGGTTCTCTGCTCAGAGGCAGCCCATCCCGTGGAGAACGCTGAGACAGCCACCTGTCATTGCTTAGAAGTGTGTTGCCATTTTCCTGCAAGGCTATGAAAAACTAGATTTGCTTAAAATGTCCTTCAGTCTCTTTAGAAAGATTTTATTTTATTTATTTTTGGAGAGAGAGAGTGCAGTAGGGGGGAGAGGGAGGGAGAGAATCTCAAGCAGTCTGCTGAGCACTAGCTTGACCTCACAACCCTGAGATGATGATCTGAACTGAAATCAAGAGTTGGACGCTCAACCGACTAAGCTCTCAGGCGCCCCTCCCGCAGTCTCTTTAAAGGAAGCCAGCTGGAGGGAGGCTACAGCTGCTCTATTAACCTCAGCAGTGATTTCGAGGACCTTGGGGATCGCTAAGCCTGGAAATGGATTTCACCAACACACACCGAGATGCAGGTGCCAGGCTGGTGGGGGCGCCGGCCTTCCCTGTGTGGAAGGTGGGCTCTGCATACCCAGATGTGCAGCCATTCCCGCGGGGGCCCACGGACAGGCAAGCTCTGTCCTGTGTGTGTCACCTGGACGCAGAGAGAGCCCGGGGCAGCTGGGGCCCAGAGGGCTGGGGCCAGGGGTCTCTGTACTCACTGGCCAGCCCTCTGGGGCCCTTGCAGGGATTGGGGAAGGGGTGAAGAAGCTGTGATTGTCATGTGCCCAGCCAGGCAGCTCTGGACTGGCTGTGGCCCCCACTCTTATTCAGATGTTGAAGCCAACTGAGGTAGGCAGCTGGAGTGCCCCAGATGCTCCTCTCCTCACACTTCAGGACCCAGCCCATGAGGCGGGCCAGGGGCCTGAGCAGACGATGGAGACCATCATGGCCATTTAGAAGCCAGAGGTCTCCTATGGTGGCAAAGACTTGCATACAGAGGATCCCTGAAGACCACTGGGCAACGCTCCCCTTCCAGGCGCAGGTGAGGAGGCCGAACCCCACCAGCTGGTGATTGGAGTGGCAGTGGAATGGGACAACAGTCCCTACGTTAGCGCCATGGCCACAAAAGACTTCATAGGTGCCATGTGGGGGCGGCCGTACAGGAGCAGAAGTGCCAGAGCCTTCCAGGGGCGGGCATGGCATTCCAACCCGCCAGGGCCTCGCCCTACAGAGGGTGGCCCCGCACATCCCTGCACGCCATGCAGAGACCTCTCTCCCAGGTTTAAGGATTCCACCTCGAAAGCAACTTACTATACTACAAGTCCCCTTTTTAATTCCAACATTAGCATAAGTAAGAAAAAACTTCAGAGGTATGTTTAAGCACCTACAGAGTCCCACTTTGTTAATGATCCTACCTAGGTAGACTCGAGCTTTAGAATGTCCTGAATTAAATAACATGCATACGAAACCGCAAATGGGAAAGCAACGGACGTTGGATACAGGTTCTAAGCTGACTAATAACGATTATCATAGCAAATAACGATGTACAAATGTTCATTTATTTCTTCCTTCACTCAAATATTTAGTGAAGGATTAGTATGTGTCCAGCCCTACGCTAGGAACTTCTGATATAATAGTCATCATAAACCAGCTTGGCTCCAGTTCTCATGGAGCTTACCCTCGTGGAGGAAACAAACATAAACCAAATCACTGAAAAACAGAATTAATGTGTAACTGAAAACTGGGACTGGTATTGTGAAGAAAATTGTGCTGTAAGCAGTTGAGGTTTCTAAGCAGCCAGCAACATGTTCAGATCTGCATTTTAGAATAAGAAAAAAATCTTGTACTTACATGAAATTACAGTGCAGACAGGTATGAAAGGCAGCAGGACCAAATTACTACATAGAAATACAGTGTTAACATTCTTTTCATTCTTAGGAGAGGTGCCAAGGAATTTTCAGTGATTAGAAATCCAAGGCCATTTTTATGGCTGTGCTCCTGGAAGCACTTTGGTCCTGCCAGAGCCCAGGGCCTTGGTTCAGCAAATACTACCTCCAGACACTGCTTAGTAACATCAAAGCCTTTTCCTCTCCTGTCTTCTTTCCGTGACCCTGCCAAGACTTCAGAGTCAAGACTCTCAGCATCATGGTCAGTATAGCTGCCCACTTATTGCAAAACAGGAGGAAGACTCCTAATTTACTCACCTGATTATCTAGTTTCAGCTGTCGAAGCTTCATGGTCTCATCTTCAAAGGCACTGTTTAAAAAAAAAATGAAGAAAAAAAAGCAGGTAAAGAGAAAATTCTGTTAAAACCATGTCGATTTCATCTTTTCCATGTATCTACTCCTTTGGGCTGTTTGGAACCAATTGATTCTGCCTCAGGGAAAGCATCCATGTCTAGATGTTACCCACGCTGACCGCAGGAGGATTTGCCATCCTTAATGCCACACTTATTCCACAGAGGACTTCAGGAGGCTGAAGTACCCAAAGAGTTAAAAAAAAAAAAAAAAGATATAGTGAGGCACTTGGGTGACTCAGCCAGTTAAGCATCTGACTCCTGATTTCGGCTCAGGTCATATCTCAGGTTTGTGAGATCAAGCCCCACGTGGGCTCTGCACTGGGCATGGAGCCTGCTCAAGATTCTCTCTCTCCCTCTACCCCTCCCCCACTCAAATACATAAATCAATCTTAAAAAAAAAAAAAAGGATGTAGAACACAGACCCCCATGCATGCAGGGATTTTTTTTTTAAACCGTATGTTGAGTACTTACTATAGGCCAGACAGTGAAGTGCCTTACATGCATTATTTTATTAATTCCTCAAAACAACCCTCTGAATTAGGTACTCTTTATTTTTCACACTTTGAAGCTGGAGAAACAGACTTGGAGGGCCACACATATGGTTAAACAGCAGAAACAGACCGTAATCCAGGTCTCTTTGCAGAGTTTAAATTCCACCTAAAAATCAAATCTGTTTTTCTTCCTTTTTGGAGCTAGTTCTAGGAAAGAGAGAATGAGACTATAATGGGGCTCAGGGCAGGCTGCCCCCAGATATGTCAAAGTGGCACACTGGTAATGCTGAAGTAAAGTTTGCTTGAAAAGCAGCCGATAGAAGCACATTCTGACCCTCCTCTCTGTCCCCCTGAAAGGAGGAAATAAATTTCCCATGTGAAAGGTGTCCTCCCTGTACTAGGAGGTAAAGAAACATCCTTTTTTTTTTATTATAATCATTTTTTTATTATATTATGTTAGTCACCATACAGTACATCCCTGGTTTTGACGTAAAGTTCGATGATTCATTAGTTGCGTATAACACCCAGTGCACCATGAAATACATGCCCTCCTTACTACCCATCACCAGTCTATCCCATTCCCCCACCCCCCTCCCCTCTGAAGCCCTCAGCTGTAAAGAGACATCCTTGTCACCAGAGACAGAGAATTCAAAGCCTAGAAGTCAGTATACACAAACTCTGCTTAATGTCTTCACTCATTAGTAACCAAGACTAAGTTTCTTTGTCTTGTCAGTTCTTCACAAATTTATTGTTTCTTTTTCTAAAAGGTATATAAACCATCTGCTTTGGTTATTTCTTAGGCCCCTACCTATAAGAACTCCATATTTACAAAATTAATTTTTTTCTATTAATCTGTCTTGTGTCAATTTAATTATTAGACCAGCCAAAAGAACCAAGATGGGCAGGGTAAAAATCTCCCCCACCCCAACAACTATGTATAGTATCTTACTACAGCCCACTGATTTCCTTAGGATCTGGGCAAGTCATTTTACTTTTCAAGTTTGCCATTAACAAAAAATGATGCCCGTCACGCAAGGAGACTCTAAGAATGGATGAACAGATGAGACTTAACATCACGAGGAGACAGATTTGTTTGATGGAAGAAGACGACAAAAATGGAATCAAATTACTGTCTCCAAATCTTTTTGAACTTCTCAAAAACTCTCTCGGAAGCTGTTTCTATTTTTCAAAATTTTCTAATTTAAGATTTTATTTCGCGACTCATCATTCTTGGAAAGAGTAGAGTATGAAACATGGCAGAAATGGTTCTTAATTATTATTTATTTTTATTATAAATTGTTACTGGGAGCTTACTGTCAGAAAAACCACAAATACAAGATCCTATTTAAGAAGAGAAATTCCATGGCTACAAAGGGAAGCATGGCTTTTCCTGCATTTGCAGTAAAAATACCAAAGCATCTATCCACGGCTTAATGGTTTGCCACTACTTTCATATATTTTAGAAGGTGTTATGCATTTTAATAATGCATAGCAACTTGGAATTTATGTACTATCTCCAAGGCTCCTCCTGCCTACTAACCTGTAAGCAGATTTAATAACCCCTTAGATATAGATGACACTCTGGTTCTCTGACAGTTCTGCTCTATTAATTTCCTTATAAACTACGTGCTTAAAAAAAAAAGCTGGGTATTCAAAATAAATCATCTCCTTTTTCCCAGTTCAAAAACAGACAAATAGGACCACAGACAAATAGGACCACCTGGGTGGCTCAGTCGGTTAAGTATCAGACTCTTGATCTCAGCTCAGGTCTTTTTTTTTTTTTTTTAAGACTATATTTATTCATTTGAGAGAGAGAGAGAGAGAGAGAGTGAGAAAGCATGAGTGGGGGGAAGAGGCAGAGGGAAAGGCAGACTCCCTGCTGAGCCAGGAGTCCAATGTGGGGCTCAATCCCAGGACCTGGAGATCATGACCTGAGCCGAAGGCAGATGCTTAACTATCTGAGCCACTCAGGCGCACTCAAGCGCCCCTCAGCTCAGGTCTTGATCTCAGGGTCGTGAGTCTGAGCCCTGTATTGGGCTCTGCTCTGGGTGTGGAACCTACTTAAAAAAAAAAAAAAAAAAAGAGGGAAAATAAACAAAAATATCAGATATGATAAACTCAGGCCTTGACTTTGTGGGCCCCTAACATTTCTCCTAGATATGTTCCTGTTTTCCTTACTGTTTTTAATCCTCATTCATATAGTTTTAAATCCTAGCTTTATGAATACAGTGCTAGAATATTATCAGTATTCAGTGGATAGTAGTATAAATTCGAAAAATTCTACATAAAACAACAAAGACACAGTGCTTAGGCGACTCGGTTGAGCAACCGACTCTTGGTTTTGGCTCAGGTCATGATCTCATGGGTCATGAGATCCTGTGAGCCCGAGTTGGGGGTCTGCGCTCAGCAGGGAATCTACTTGAAGATTCTCTTCCTCTCCCTTTGCCCCTCCCCTGCACTCTTACCCTAAAATAAATAAATAAATCTTTTTTTTTTTTTTAAGAAAACAACTAAGACAAAAAATTATGAATATATTGGGGCGCCTGGGTGGCACAGCAGTTAAGCGTCTGCCTTCGGCTCAGGGCGTGATCCCGGCGTTATGGGATCGAGCCCCACATCAGGCTCCTCCGCTAGGAGCCTGCTTCTTCCTCTTCCCACTCCCCTTGCTTGTGTTCCCTCTCTCACTGGCTGTCTCTATCTCTGTCAAATAAATAAATAAAATCTTTAAAAAAATTATGAATATAAATATATATAGGAAAAAATTGTGAATATATAGGAATGGGTAACATGGTATAAAAATGCACTGTTATGTACTAGTATTTTCAACAGCTACTGCTATTAATCTTGTTTTTCTTCTACCTCACTCTGCTCTCAACACTAAACCAGAATTACAAAATCCCCCGGCATGGAAAAGAGATCATCCTATCTCACCCCCCACCCCATCCCTACACACACACACACACACACACAATGCTAAAACCTCCTCTCACGGTAAATTCTGACACACAACTAAAGTCCTCAAACATTTCTCTTAAGGCCTCTAATAGTGAGGAAACCAGGTGTATCTTCAATGCTATCTTGACACCACTTAATTCCTTTCAAGCCTGGGCAAGCTGAACAGACAATTTAAATAAACACGTTTTGTTTTGCCCTGAACAAAAGAGGCACAAAAGAGATGCTATGTAATTGTAACATTTAGATACCTCCTGTACATCAAAAACTACCATTTCTTTGAGGTCTAGTTTTAAATTATAATTTAGTAGAAAGAACAGATATTTATATACTTATAATAATCTGCACTAGAATTTCTAGTCTAACCTGCAATATGATCTTACTAAATTTGCATTTTCTCCTTTAATATTCTCTCCTTTCTTTCAAACAAAGTTGTTTAATAGCAAGCCTAACCAAGCCTGGTTAGTAAATCAACACAAAACAGAAAGATTTCCTACAGAGTAAAAGAAATGCAATTACTGTATTTCCTATTTTTTTTTAAAGATTTTATTTATTTATTTGACAGAGATAGAGACAGCCAGCGAGAGAGGGAACACAAGCAGGGGGAGTGGGAGAGGAAGACGCAGGCTCATAGCAGAGGAGCCTGATGTGGGGCTCCATCCCGTAACGCCAGGATCACGCGCTGAGCCGAAAGCAGACGCTTAACCGCTGTGCCACCCAGGCGCCCCTCCTCCTATTTTTGTCATGGAAAATTTCCTATATACTTATAGAAACAGGGAAAATCCTAAATATACATCTTAGAAAAACAGATCCAACATTCGAGCATGTCATACAATTATGCCCACAGAAGCAGACTCTGTGCTGAGCAAGAAGCCCAATGTGGGGCTCAATCCCAGGACCCTGGACTCATGACCTGAGCCAAAGGCAGATACTTAACCAACTGAGCCACCCAGGTGCCCTGATATGATTCCATTTTTATGAAATGTCCAGAATAGACAAATTTATAAAGGCAGAAAGTAGATTAGTGATTGCTTAGGGTCGTTGGGGAATGATAGCTAAAGGGCATGGGATAGCTTTTTGAAGTGATGAAAATGTCCTAAAATTAACTGTGGCGATGGCTGCACACTTCAGTGAATATACTAATAACCAGTGAAGTGTATATAATTTAAAGGGGTGTATTGTATGGTATATGAATTATATTTCAATAAAGCTGTTATTGTAAAAAAAATTCCACGAGTCTATACTAATTCTAAATAAATAAGTATAACGAAGATCTTTGTTACAGAATAATGCCAACTAATAAATATAGAATGAATAACAGTAGTAGAATATCATGACTTTATAACCACTGTATTAATAATTGACTCTTGCAAGAAACATTGATGGATCCTGTAACCACTGAGTGAAGCAGGATATTCAACACAATCTCAAGTATCTCCCCCACAGATCATATTAATTACAAAGAGGAAAAGGTAACATTACAATGAGGAAATCTGGACATTACCTTAACCAAATGAAGGGATACAGCAACTATGATGGGACAGGCTGACATATGGTATTCCCTGATGTGATCTACTGAAAAGAATACAAAATAATGTATGCAACATTCCTGCCAACAATGTTTGTCCTAAATCTATTCAAGAGGAAACAAACCAAATGGAGGGAAATTCTGTAAGACAACTCTCATGATTCTTCAAAAACATCCTTATCAAGAGAGACAAAAAAACAGTTCTAGGTGATAGTGGAGGAAATTTAAGAGAAATTTCTGGCAAGAAAATATAACACATAATCCTTGAGTTATGGATCAAAACATACAGTAAAGACTATTATGGGTGCACTGAGGATATCTAACTATAACGGCACATTAGACGAGGGTATTAGTATATTAAGGTGAAGTGTCCCACATGTGATAATAGTATTGCGGCATGTAGGAGTGCGAATAAGGTAGAAATAATGAGGCAACAGGAACAGGGTAGTGTGGACGGGGGAGCCACACTTCTCTGAGTATCCATGAGTCCATAATGACACAGATAAATAAATGAATGAAAAAATGAATAAATAAACAAAGAAGGTACAGCTCTTCCTTACAGAAAAAGAAATCCAATTTGAAAAGATAAAAGGAATGATGGAAATAGAAAGTCACCAAAGGCAAACACCACAGTAATATTACTGCAGGCAAGAATCATCAATGGATGCTAAAATTAGTGGGTATGATGGGAAACAGGATATTTGCATAGTCTCAAAGTATCTGCCCACAAGATAATTACTGATTGCAAAGGGAAAAATAGTAACTTTATAGTGGAGAAACCTGGAAGACAGCACCTTAACTAAGTGATTAACATCACCATCAAGAAGACACAGAAACATCACGCTCCTCCTGATACGATGTGCTGAGAAAGGCACGGCATCATGCTGGTGGTATTCTTGCCAAAAATGCACAGCCTTAATCATGAGCAAACAGCTCAGGAGCCCAAACTGAGAAACACACTAACAAAATAAATGGCCAGTATTCTTCAAATGTGTGAAGATCAAAAGGGATGAAGGGGAGTGAGAGGTACAACTTTCCAGTTAAGGGATGAATAAGTCACAGGGATGAAAGGTACAGCATAGGGCATGCCATCAGTGGCAATGTAACAGCCTTGTAAGGTAACAGACGGGAGTTACGCTTGCGGTGAGCAGAGCAGAGTTGCTGAATCACTATATGGTACACCTGAAACTAATGGAACACTGTGTGTCAGCTATACTGATTTTTTTTTAAAGATTTTATTTATTTATTTGACAGAGAGAGACAGCCAGCGAGAGAGGGAACACAAGCAGGGGGAGTGGGAGAGGAAGAAGCAGACTCCCAGCGGAAGAGCCTGAAGCAGGACTCCATCCCAGAACGCTGGGATCACGCCCTGAGACGAAGGCAGACGCTTAACGACTGCACCACCCAGGTGCCCCTATACTTTGATTTTTAAAAAGCCTCAGGATCAGGAAAGACTGAGACACTACCCAGGCTGGAGAAGGTTGGAGAACACTAAAGAGATGTGACAACTAAGTAGAATACAGGATCCTGGATTTGGATCCCAAACTACTAAGAGACAGTAGTGGGAAAACTGGCAAAACTCCAAAAAGACCCGTGGATTAGTTAATACTGAATGAGTATTAATGTCCTGGTCTTGATAACTTACTGTGATGACATAAGATATTAACATTAGGGGAAATTTGGTCAAGGAATTCTCTTACATTTTTACAACTTCTTTATATGTCTAATTTAAACCACTATTTAAAGTGAGATACTAAAAAATAATGTTAATAAGCAGTGACTCTAGGTGAAGGGCATAGGTTATCAACTTACTTTTCTTGCTAGGTTTCAGCATATTAAAATTTTTTCAAAATAAGAAACGAGGGAAAAAAACAAGAAACCAGACATTTTGTGTAATGTGCGTTTCAGAGTACACTTAAAAATCCACATGCCCTTTAATCGAGCACCTAATTTACACACACAGTACTTCTAAGGAATGGAGATGGTAGGGAACAATAACGAAATTTGCCCAGAACAAACACCTGAGATACTGAGAGTCTACTTTAAAACGTTATTCACTGAATTGCTGGTCTAGAGCTGTACCCAACAGACCATGTTGCCAAACAGTTTGAAGCATTTAATAACGTATCAATGACCTACTAGATTCTATGATTACTCTACACTTTTAACATTCCTGTCAAGTTCTCTCAGCGTGGGAAAAAAAAAAAAGGAATACATTTTTCTAACACAAAATCCATTGCCGCTCTCCAGTCAGGGAAGGCTTCTTGCTGCCTCCCACACGGTGCCAGATAATAAGGGTGCTGTAATCAGCACTTAGCTGCAATTTGGCCAGTGATGCAGGAGGCTAAACAGGCTTCCTCTGTGGTACTGGAGGGAGTAAACACCATCCTTGCCAGGAACGCAGCAGGCTACGACTTGCAAAACTGAAGGCTCTGAGCAGGCCATGGCTTTTCTCATGGTACCTTGTGTGAGCACTTCCTTTGCTAATTATAATATTGCCTCATAACATCACAAGTGATACTTCTTAGTCTCAGGAATTAGTTAAGAAAGGAGAAGGAAAGGCTTACCCTCCTTTATTTAAATAAATGCAATAAATACCAATGTGGACTGAGAAAGGGGACAACTGAGAAGGCAATTCAATTATTTTAGTTAGAGGAATTCATAACTGTAAATCTTTAGTCATTAGCTGCCTCTATGACATTACAATAAAAACAATTTATGGAAATGTGGTTCAACTCAATCAGAAACAAATGTACTATGTGTGATAAGGAATTATTAAAAAGGTGATATTATGGGAAAGATGAAGGAAAAAGGTTTAGTAACTGAAGACAAGTAATTACATACAGCAATGTAATTTTGTAAGTCTTAAATCTAGTCAGTTAATCTTTGATTAACTATGACTCTCACTTCTGGGAGAAAAACTGTAGGTTTTGATTATGACTTTTACTTAAATACACATACTAAAAATCAATAAAATCAACAAACTGGACTTCATTAAAAAAAACTTTTAGTGAAACTACATCAAAGTAGAACGTTTCTGCACAGCAAAGGAAACAATAAACAGAATGAAAAGGTAACCTATTGAATGGGAGGAAATATTTGCAAAACATATACCTGATAAGGGGTTAAAATCCAAAATATATAAAGAACTCGTACTATAGCAAAAAAAAAAAACCCCAACAATCCGATTTGAAAATAGGCATAAGATCTGAATAGACATTTTTTCCAAAGACAGACAGATGGCCAACAAGTACATGAAAAAGTGCTCAGTATCACTGATCATGAGTAAAATGCAAATCAACACCACAGTGAGATATCACCTCACACCTGTCAGAATGGCTAGTATCAAAAAGCAAAGAGGGGCGCCTGGGTGGCTCAGTTGGTTAAACAGCTGCCTCCAGCTCAGGTCATGACCCCAGGGCCCTGGGATCCAGCCCCGCGTCAGGCTCCCTGCTCAGTGGGGAGCCTGCTTCTCCTTCTCCCCCATTTGTGAGCTCTCTCTCTCTCTCAAGTAAATAAATAAAATCTTAAAAAAAAAAAAAAGACAAGAAATAACAAGTGTTGTTGAGGATGTGGAGAAAGGGAACTCTTGTGCACTGCTGGTGAGAATGTAAACTGGCGCAGCCACTGTGGAAAATGGTATGGAGGTTCAAAAAATTAAAAATAGAGCATGGTGGCTCAGTCAGTTAAGCATCTGCCTTTGGCTCAGGTCATGATCCTGGGGTCCTGGGTTAGAGCCCCGCATCAGGGTCCCTGCTCAGTGGAGAGTCTTCTTCTCCCTTTCCTTTTACCCTCCTCCTGACTTGTTTTCTCTCTCTCTCTTTCTCTCTCTCTGATAAATAAATAAAAATCTTTTTAAAAATTAAAAATAGAGTTTCCATATAGTCCAGAAATTCTATTTCTGGGTATTTATCTGAAGAAAACAAAAGCCTTAACCTGAAAAGAGACATGCACCCCATGGTCACTGCAGCATTATTTACAATAGCCAAACATGGAAGTAACCTGAGTGTCTACCAATGGATGAATGAATAAAGATGTAATGTGGGATATTATTCAGACATAAAAAGAATGAAATCTTGCCATTTGCGACAACATGGATGAAACTTGAGGCCATTCTAAGTGAAGTAAATCAGAGAAAAGACAAATACTGTATTATCTCACTTATCTGTGGAATCTAAAACAAACAAAATGGGGGCGCCTGGGTGGCACAGCGGTTAAGCGTCTGCCTTCAGCTCAGGGCGTGATCCCAGCGTGTTCTGGGATCGAGCCCCACATCAGGCTCTTCCGCTATGAGCCTGCTTCTTCCTCTCCCATTCCCCCTCCCTGTGTTCCCTCTCTCTCTGGCTGTCTCTATCTCCGTCAAATAAATAAACAAAATCTTTAAAAAAAGAAAAAAAGAAAAAAATTTGGGCTCAAATTCTGGTTTGGGAACTTCCTCATTGTTAAATCTTCAACAAGTCAATTCATCTACCCAAGCCTCCGCTGCCTCAATTATAAAACGTGGACAGTAACAGCTACCTCACAGAGTTGTTCATAAGTATCAGATAATTACATGTGAAAGTACACAGAGACATATGTAAAAGTGCTTTGGAAACTGCAAAGCACCATATGAATATTAACTTCTACCTACTAAAGCATCTCCTTTGTTCATTGCTCTTAAGGTAGGCCGTGGGCTTGTACAGTGAATCCACTCTTGAATTCCAACAATAACTGAGCATAATGTAAAAAGGACCATAAAGTAACCTGGTGACACAGAGGTAAGAAGACTAGTGAGTCTGGTGAGACTAGTCTACTGAGTATAGAACTAGTGAAAAGTCTGATGAGAGTAGCAAATATAGTTGGATGGTTGCAATGCCCTGTGAGAAACACATTAATATAGATAAAATCTACCCAGAATACACTTTGGTGACATTCCCTCCCCTTGGGGGACTAGAGAGGCATTCTCAACTTTGGTACATCTATACACACAAATGACAAAATCATTCCAAGAGCAGGTAATCTTAGGTAAGTAATGTAAAAAATTGAACAATTTGCCTTTACCCACCATGATCTAGGTCACTTATAGAGCAATTTTCTCCATAACAATTCTTAAAATCAGTGTTTAGGTTTCCAGTCAAGCTCAGAAAGGCCTCAAACCATGGCAAAACTAAATAATCACATAATTATTTTATAAGTTTGAGTTAAATTTACTTTTTTCCTTTAAAAAAAAAAAGATTTATTTGTTTGTTTGTTTGTTTGTTTATTTCAGTGAGAGAGTGCAGAGCAGAGGGGCAAAGGTAGAGGGAGAGAGAATCTCAAGCAGACTCCCTGCTGAGCACGGAGCCCAGGGAGGGGTTTGATCTCAGGACCTTGAGATCAGACCTGAGCTGAAATCAAGAGTTGGATGCTTGACTGACTACACCATCCAGGCACCCCAAGTTAAATTTACTCTTGTGCATTGCTCTGGAAACCCAATTTCCATTTCAAAGATTTTTCTATGGGAAAACATCCTAAATGCCAAACAACCAACTCATACCAACACCTGGAACATTAATACAGCTATAAATTGGGGAGCTATCTGTATCCTTATATTGACATCTCAAGTACCAAAGTTAGGGCTTAAAAAGATTGTCCTAGGCTACAATGGCAATATAGTCTACTCCAGATGCATCAGCATTTTACAGCAAGGACAGGGTCCTAATGTAACAGTAACAGTAATTCTAATAGATTTGAAAACAGAATAGTAAGTAGACAGGAAAGAAGAGGGTCTCTTTTCTACTCTACTACTGATTTACTGAGTTATTTCCACAATCTTTCAAAACGTCCATTTTCTTACTAATAAGAGAAACATAAAAACATGGGTCTGGAAGTGCCTGGATGGCTCAGTCTGTTAAGTGTCTGCCTTTGGCTCAGGTCATGATCCTGGGGTCCTGGGATCAAGCCCTGCATGGGGTTCTCTGCTCAGCGGGGAGCCTGCTTCTCGCTCTCCCTCTGCCTGCCACTCCCCCTGCTTGTGCTCACTCACTCCCTCTGTCAAAGAAATAAAATCTTAAAAAAAAAAAAAAAGAAAAGAAAAGAAAAACACTTGGGTCTCTTATTTAACTAGCTAAGAAGAGATAAAAATAAATTTTAGAGGTGGCAAATTGTTGTGGTAGCCTCAAAAGGTAATCAAGTTCACTACTTCCCACATGGATAAGTAAAGAGAATGCAGGAAAAGGAAGAGCAGATACTAGAATTTGGGGTAGCCTTTCATTTTTCTTGTTCCTCTGTTACCTGTGCAATAAATAATATCTGGGGGAAAATATTAGAAAAAGGAAGTTTACAATTTCCTATATCCTATGATACATGTGAGAATCTTGCTGGGAAGCCTGTGTGTCACCACTTGGTGATACTGAACCTCACTGACCAACAAGTACAAGGCATTGTGCAGCTCTGCCAACTAGGATATTACTGCAGAAAAGCAGAGGCCAGGGGCGACTGGGTGGCTCAGTCAGTTAAGCGCCTGCCTTCAGCTCAGGTCATGATCCCAGAGTTCTGGGATCAAGCCCTGCAATCGGCCTCCCTGCTAAGCCAGGAGCCTGCTTCTCCCTCTCCCTCTGACTCTCCCCCTGCTTGTGCTCTCTCACTCTCATCCTCTCTCAAATAAATAAATAAATAAATAAATAAATAAATAAATAAAATTCTAAAAAAAAAAAAAAAGAAAAGCTGAGGACAGGGAAGGTGAAAAATAATGTCAACTGAGAGAAAACATTAACAAAACACATATCTGATAAAGAAGTCCTATCCAAAATACACAAAGAACTCTTAAAAATCAACAATAAGAAAATAAGCCAATTAAAAAATAGGCAAATGACCTACACAGACTCCTCACCAAAGAAGATATACAGATGGCAAATAAGCATATGAAAAGATATTCCACATCATATGCCATTATAGAATGGCAAATTAAAAAAAGGAAAAAAAAAAAAAACGAGTTACCACTGCCGACCTATTACAATAGTTAAAATCCCAAACACTGACAACACCAAATGCTGGCAAAGATGTGGAGCAATAAGAAATCTCATTTATTGCTGGAGGAAATGCAAAAATGGCACAGTGACTATGAAAGACAGCTTGGCAGTTTCTTATAAAACTAAACCTACTTTCATCATATGATCCAGCAGTTGTGCTTAGTCTTTACCCAATGAGTTGAAAACTGTCCACACAAAAAGTTGCACATGAATATTTTCATTGTGGTTATAGCGGCTTTATTCGTAATTGTCAAAAGCTGGAAGCAACCAAGATGTCCTTCAATAGGTGAATGGATAAACAAACTGTGGACATCCATACCATAAAATATTATTCAGTGATAAAAGGAAAAGAGCTATCAAACCGCACACACACACACACATGCACGCACACACACAAAGACATGGAGGAACCTTTAAGGTATTCTGGTAAGTGAAAGAAGCCAATCTAAAAAAGCTGCATATACTATATGATTCCAGCCCTATGACATTCTGGAAAAGGCACACTAGAGAGATAGTAAAAACAGACCTCGAGGGTATTATGCTAAGTGAAGTCAGTTCAAGAAAGACAAATACCATATGATTTCACACATATGTGGAAGTTAAAAATCAAAACAAATGGCACACCAGGGTAGCTCAGTCGGTTAAGCGTCTGCCTTTGGCTCAGATCATGATCCCAGGGTCCCGGGATCGAGTCCCACATCCTGCTCCTTGCTCAGCAGGAAAAATGCTTCTCCCTCTGCCTGCAGTTCCCCTGCTTGGGCGCACACTCACTCTCTCTCTCTCTCTCACAAATAAATAAAATCTTAAAAAAAAAAAAAAAGAAAAAACAAATGAACAACAAAAAGAACCAACTGGTGGTTGCCAGAAGGGAGGTGGATGGGGGGTTGGGTGAAATAGATAAAGGGGATTAAGTATATTTATCATGATGAGCACTGAGAAATGTATAGAATTGCTGAATCATTATATTGTACACCTGAAACTAACAAAACACTGTATGTTAATTATACTTGGATTTTAAAAAATAAAATCAACAACAAAAGGATCTGTGGAGAAATGAGTAAGTAGAGCACAGGGGTTTTTATGGCAGTGAAAGTACTGTGTATGATACTGTGATAGTAGATACATGCCATTATACATTTGTCACAACCCACAGGATGTACCCACAAAGAGTGAATCCTAATGTAAACTACAGACTTTAGTTAATAATAACATACCAATACTGGCTCATCAATTATAACAACTGTACCACACTAATGCAAAATGTTAATAATAGAGGAAATGGGGGGATGGGTGAGGGGCTATATGGGAATTCTCTGTACTTCCATTTATTTTTCAATAAACCTAAAACTGCTCTAAAAAATACAGTCTATTAATTTAAAAAAAAAGATAGTATCAATAGTAGCTTTTAAGCTTCTGCCTTGTCCAAAATAATCCCCTATCTCTGACAAGATGGAATAGTCTGGACCATGTCTATACAGCTTATTTATTCTGGATAGGCCTGTCTACATGGCCATAAACCGACAGACTGGGGTAGACACCTGATATAGGTGGAAGTAATCAGACTCTCCTGGGATTTTTAATTGGCTCTGAGACATCTGAGATCTGAGTTCAGTATAGGCTATTTAGTTGAAGTAAAGTAATTCAACTTTTATTTTACATTGGGGAAACTGAGGCACAGAAAAGTTATGTGGTCCCATAATCAGTAAATGGCAAAGCCAGAATCCAAACCCAGGAAATCTAGTTCCAATTCTTATACTCTCAACCACTTATATGAAAAGATATTGTACTTTACATTTTATTTGGGACCAAGAATACTAGGACACCTAAAGCTGATACTGACACCATTTGAGAGTTTAGTTACAACTGCCGTCTCTAACTCAAACTTTCTTTTAGAAAGGATAGAGTTGAGATCTAAAAAAAAAAATATGGATGCATATAAACACTCCATAAACAGGTAACTTTCTATAGGAGAAAAGACACTGCCTTTCACTCTCTTGACATACCCTTCAACTATACCATCAACCAATGAGAAGTAATGTTTTGTATTCCATATTTTTAAAGACCCTTTCAAAATAGAACTCCCTTTTAAAAATGTTTCCTCTAGAACTCCTTTGAAAAGCCTAAATTTCCCATATGCCTTTCAAGTGAATGCACCAGAAATTTTAATACATTTATTCTCAATCACTGAGTCATAATATTTTGTCGTATTGTGAAATCCTTCACTTCCTCATTTCCCACTGCCAAGGAATTCTGGCATGTGTACCTGTGAGATTATATACAGCATTTGTCATAAATCAGAATAATTTTGATAAACTATATATATTATTTTATATGCACATGATAAACATGTATAAATGCGAATATGGGTGTGAACTGATAAACTGCTGAAAAGATGCAGATGAATCAGAGACCAGAAAAGTCAATGAAAAGGGAGCAGGGAAGCACTTCCTTCCCCACATGTATCCACCCCCGCAAGTTCCCACTTTATCCACATCCCTCGAGTTTGTTCAGCAACAATTTACTTTAATAAACATCAGACCTCTACTAACACCAATGAAGAGAGTCTTTTCCCCCAAATATAGTACCTGCTCTTTGTTTCTTGAGGTTTCCTTCCATTTTTTCCTAATTCTTTCAATGATCAACATTATTCTGAATTTCAGCCCTTTCTATGGGATGTCAGACGACAAAATATCAAAAAAAAAGGGCACTGGGGCGCCTGGGTGGCTCAGTCATTAAGCGTCCGCCTTCCGCTCAGGGCGTGATCTCAGCATTCTGGGATTGAGCCCCGCATCGGGCTCCTCTGCTGGTAGCCTGCTTCTCCCTCTCCTACTCCCCCTGCTTGTGTTCCCTCTCTCATTGGCTGTCTCTCTCTCCATCAAATAAATAAAATCTTAAAAAAAAAAAAAAAGCGCACTGCAAGACTGCAATATATTTACAAGAATCCTAAAATTGAATTTAAAAACAGTGAAATTCAATAAGTGAAGCAGACCATAATGTTCCTGACTCCTGGAAAGTTTCTTCTGGCGCTGACAGGGACACATAATACAACCCCTCTCTGCAGAGCAGAGTGAAAAATCATTCTCATTTCCTGCTACCTCAATTCTATTTTTTTTAAACACACTTGTGAGTTGTTTTGTTATGTAAAGATAAAAAAATCCACTATGTTAACAGATAAAATAAATACAAAGGATAAGAACAATTTACTTAAACATATAAATTGCTGTCTTAACCATAGTCAAACCAGTGATTGCTCAACAGCCATGCCATTCAAAGTCCAGAAGATAAAATCTATCCTCTTCCCCCTAGCATCTTTGCCTAGCAATACCCTTAAAGGGAGAGCATTAACCTTCCATAAACATAGCCTGGGCAATTTTACTTTTCTACATTTTCCCTCCCTAACAAAAGGGATAATAATAATGATCTCATAAAACATCTAAGAATCAAAGTAAAGTGAAACAACTTTATGGACTCTGGATCCAGACTCCCTGGCTTTTTAATATCCCGGATCCTTTACTTTCTCTCTCAGACAAGTCATTTAACCTCTGCCTACCATGCACAGCAGAAAGATAATAATAATCATCTCCTATGACTATATAAGATCTGAACGAATTAATAAGATGAATAGAATAGTGTCAGGTACATAGAATGCACACATTAAATCTGTATTGTTTTCTGAACCTCTACCTTGTCTATGTGTTATGTAAGAGTTAAAGATATAGTTACTGCGGGGCGCCTGGGTGGCACAGTGGTTGGGCATCTGCCTTCGGCTCAGGGCGTGATCCCAGTGTTATGGGATCGAGCCCCACGTCGGGCTCCACCGCTATGAGCCTGCTTCTTCCTCTCCCACTCCCCCTGCTTGTGTTCCCTCTCTCTCTGGCTGTCTCTATCTCTGTCAAATAAATAAAATCTTTAAAAAAAAAAAAAGATATAGTTACTGCTCAAAATAGCTATTTAATTAATAACACTAACAATAGATGTTAAAGAAAACCTCTGTGTCAAAATAAAATGGTCTACTACTTATAAAATAATAATGGGCACTCAATACATTTAAGCAGCTACAAATAAAATATAAAGCCTTTGGTAGTATGATTCATCAAAGAGGAGGCAGTGATTTTTACCTTGAAACTTCCACAAGGAATTATCAGAAACAGTGTCAATGAAGTAAGAAAAAAAAGTAATAAATACAAGTCCCACTCTTTACCTCTCTCCACTCTAACTTCCAATAGCTCCCAAGGTTTCATTATATCTTTACTCTCAACAAGTAAGTTCAATTGTGTATAATCATCACATATTTGCTCTAACATTAGTTTCTGAAATGTTAAAAATATGTTGGTATGAAATATAAAATTTCTGATCTACTAATGAATGCAACTTACACTCAGAGATAACTCTTTAGGCAAATTTATACTCTTTATTAACTTATGATTTCCCAACTTTAGCCAACTGTCCAATGTGATTATAAACTTTTTTTTTTTGAGAGAGAGAGGGTGAGAGAGAATCTTAAGCAGGCTTCACAGCCAGCGGGGAGCCCAAGGCAGGCTGCCGCAGAGCCTAACATACAGGGCTAGATCTCACAACCCTAAGAGCATGACCTGAAATCAAGAGTCGCTTGCTTAACCAACTGAGCCACCCAGGTGCCCCATATGATTATAAACTTTACATGACTCTGTAGCACTGTTTGTAGAAGCAAGATAGCACACTTTAATGTTCCTCAATAGGGACTGATTAAATAAAGTATACTATATCTGTACAATGGAATACCATGCAGCTGTTTAAAAAAAAAGCACTGATATGAGTAAAATACAGAAATACAGAGATACTGATTTGGAACAACTTCCAAGATGTTTTACTAATTGAAAAAGGCAAGGTACAGAAAATTGGGGAGTATTTATCACCATTTATGAAAGAAAAAAATATATACATATCTTTTATCTGCCAAGTGTTGCCTTCAGGGAGGAAACTAAATAGGTAGGGGAAAGGGAAGCATTCTTTTCATTACATACTGTTTCAATCCTTTTGAATTTTGTACCTGTTGGTCACCTGAAAGATCAAACCATGATAAGATGCTTGGAATTTTCAGCCCCACCCCTCATTTTCTTGAAAAGGGAGGGCTGAAAATGGAATTCATTAAATTATGATTGATACTGCCTATCTGATAAAGCCTCCATTAAATCCCACAAGCAGAGAGTTTGGAGAGCTTCCAGGTTGGGAAACACATCCACACCGGGAGGGTAACACATCCCAACTCCATGGGGACAGAAGTTCCTGTGCTTGGGACCCTCCCAGGCCTTGTCCTATGTATCTCTTCATCTGGCTGTTCTTAATATGCTGCTAAACGTTAAGTGTTCCCCTGAGTTCTGTGAGCTACTCTAGCAAATTAACTGAACCCAAGGGGGTAATCTTTGGAACCTATCATCTGTAGCTGGTTGGGTCAGAAGCACAGGTGATAACCGGGCTTGCGAATGACACCTGAACAATGAGGGTAGCAAGGGAGGGGCAGTCTTGTGGGACCGAGCCCTTAACCTGTAGGATCCAAACCTATCTTGGGTAGATAATATCAGAATTGAGTTGAATTGTAGGACACCCAGCTGGTGTCACAGAGAATTGCTTGTTGTGGGGACAAAAACCCCATACATTTGGGGACCAGAGATGTGAAGTGTTCTGTGTGAGTAGTTAAGGAGACAAACAGGAAAGAAACACATAGCAGGAAAGAAACACACTGTAGGAAAGCACTGGGTTCTCCCCTATCTAGAAAGGAAAAAGCTGTTTTTTCGTAACAGTACCATGTAAAGACATTTAAAATATATATGTTAAAAGTCAACTTCTTAGCCTATTAAATGTAACTAAGAATAAAACAATTTGAAACTATAAATGGTTGAAATCAATATAGGAGCCAGCAGCGTTCTGCTATGTATTAATCAACCCGGTGTCTCAGTTATAAGCACACTTATCTGATCTCCACTAATTGCTACATGTGCTTACTCAAAATATGCTTGGGGGCGCCTGGGTGGCACAGCGGTTAAGCGTCTGCCTTCGGCTCAGGGCGTGATCCCGGCGTTATGGGATCGAGCCCCACGCCAGGCTCTTCCACTATGAGCCTGCTTCTTCCTCTCCCACTCCCTCTGCTTGTGTTCCCTCTCTCGCTGGCTGTCTCTATCTCTGTCAAATAAATAAATAAAATCTTTAAAAAAAAAAAAATGCTTGAAGGCTCTGAGCAGATGTGCTGCCAACACAAGCACCTGAAGGCTCTTAAATGGCTGCATTTTAAAATGAAGAAAAAAAGACTGTTGATTTGGTTTTTTTTTTTTTTAAAGATTTTATTTATTTATTTGAGAGTGAGAGAGAGAGAGTGGGGGAGCACAAGCAAGGGGAAGGGGCAGAGGGAGAGGGAGAAAGCAGACTCCCTGCTGAGCAGGGAGCCAGATCCAGGGCTCAATCCCAGGACCCTGAGATCACAACCTGAGCCAAAAAGACAGACACCCAACCGACTGAGCCACCCAGGCGCCCCTTTTATTTTTATTTTTTAAGTAATCTCTACACCCAGTGTGGGGCTCTAACTCACAACCCCAAGATTAAGAGTCGCATGCTCTACCAACTGAGCCTGCCAGGTGGCCCTAATGGTTTTTTTGTTTTGTTTTTAAGTAAGCTCTATGCCTAACGTGGGGATTGAATTCACAACCCTGAGAACTTCTGTTAATTATTTTTCAACTAGAAATCAAAACTGATGCCATTATCCTGGTTAGCAACATGAACCCCCAGAACACCCACAGGAGCAACATGCTCAGTTTTAGGAAGACAGGTGGCACTTTCAGGAGGGATCTATTAAGGGAGTATGCGCACACTTCTGGCTCAAGTGCAAGCTTGTGGGTAATGAAGCTAAATGTATATACGGCAGTCTTGTATAGGGCGTTTCTGCTACAGCGTGGTGTCAGGAGACCCACTCTACACTTCCCTGGGGCTTCTCTTGCTTTCACTACAACAGAGCAGCTGCCGAAACAGTGCCTCTGCTAAGCTAAGCGACATGCATAGTCATTTCTTTTACGACTCTTGAGACAAACTTCAAGCACTCAAAACAAAAGCAAAATTACAAAAGAAACTTAACAAACATCAGTACTTTCTAACATTACTCAGCATTGCTGATGGCATGCGATGCCTAGAACATGGAAGATGTGAAAAAAATGTCTGATAAACAAATGAATTTTAAAGTTAGATTTTAAAAAGTCCTTTGACTTATGCCTTAAAGAAATACTCTAATTCGTCATCCCTTACTTTGGAACTTTCCAAAGTAGGTAAAAATTAGATATTACTGTCCCCATTTTATAGCTGTATGGCTATGGAAAATAATGAAGAAACTGATAAAAGATCACTGCCTAACTATGCGAAATAATTTGAACAAAAGTTACTGTAAACCTAGTATCATTTTTTAAAGAAAAAACAACTTTATTTTTAGTTTAAAACTGTGGATGTACCTTTCACAGATTTAATAAAATAGTACCTACCCTATTGGCATACACATTACCAGAGATGATAGAGACTTCTCTGTTCTTTGGTTTTCTCCTTTATTTCCTCTGTCAGTTACGAGCTTAAGGGGGACAAAGTTTCACATTATACTGTAGTATCATGTATATCACATAGCTGACCTCAGTTCTGTTGGCCAAGATTAGTCGGTCTGAGATCATTATTCCATATCAGAAAAGCTGGAAGCAGTCATTTTTAAATACTTTCTTAAATTTGAACTTACTGTACTGATAATTCTCTTTTTCTCTCTCCACATTTGAGACACAAATGATGACTAATAACCTTAGCACCTCCAAGGTGCCACATCTTCCCATCATACATTCAGTTATATTTTGCTAACTACAACTCATACCTGGCAATCAAAATTTCTCTTATTATATACTTCTGGAACAGTTTTTGTAGCAATTCCCTATCATATTTGTCAGTAAACATCTTGGACTCCACAAACAATATGCTTTGTTTCATCTGTAAAGAACATAAGAATATTACCTACATAATCTTGGCTACCTTTGCTCCTATTTCATATGTAAATTTTCTTTTAGTTGTTGAATTTTGCGTTAGTTGGCTTTATATTCTTTGTCTCAAAGACCAGCTTAAAGTGACTCTAAACCAAATTGCAGGTAGCCCCTCAACTTTACCCTCATCTTTAACACCTGTAAATATTTACGAAGTGCCTACTATGTACTCAATCTGTACATATAAGGGACTGAGCAACAAGAATGAGTGGTAATTCTCCACTTTAACACGAGCATTCATAGTCTGTGAAGAAAAAGTTTATAACCTTTTTGGAGGGAAATTTAGCAGCCTCTACTAAAATTAAACTCTGCATCCCCAAACATACAAAGTTTACAAAATACTAGGCCAAATATATAAAGATACATGTAACGAGGATGCAATTTTTCATTGTTTTCAATAGAACCCCCACGATAATATTAATGTCTGTCAACAGGTGAGCAATAAGATACATTTATGAAAATAATACTTTGGGTATTAAAAAGAATAAGGTAGATCTAGAGGTAGGAAGTTGGAAAGTAGTCTGTGACACTTCAGTTTTAAAAATAGGTTCAAAATAGCTTTTTCAACAAATGGTTCTGGATATCCACATGCAAAGGATTTGGACCCCTATCTCATAGCATACACAAAATGAATCAAAGACCTAAATAGCTAAAACTTTAAAAACCTTAGAAGAACACATCTGACTAAATCTTTGTAAACCTGGACTAGGCAATGAATGCTTAGGTACAACACCAAAAACAAAAGAGATAAAAAGAAAAATTAATAAATTAGACTCTAGCAAAATAAAATTCACACTTCAAATGACACCATCAAGAAAGGGAAAAGGCAATCCACTGACAGAGATAATACCTGTAAATCATTTATCTGATAGGGAATTGTATCCAAAATACCTATAAAGAACTCTTACAACTAAGTAATAAAAAGACAACCCAATTTAAAAACGGGCAAAGTAAACAAACAGATATTTCTCTAAAAATACAGGAATGATCGATAAGCACATAAAAAAACTCAATTAATCATCATTAAGGGAATGCAAATCAAAAGCACAATGAGATGCTATTTCACATCCATGAGGAGGGCTATAATCAAAAAGATAGACAACAAGAAGTAATGGTGAGGATGTACAGAAATGAACCCCAACACCTTGCTGTGGGGAATGTAAAATGTTGCAGCCATTTTGGAAAACAAGTCTGCTAGTTCCTCAAGTTGTAAAACATAGAGTTACCACATGACCCAACAACTCCACTCAGGTATATGCGCAAAAGAAATGAAAATATATGTGCACACAAAGACTTGGACACTAATGTTCATAGCAGCATTATTCAAAATAGCCAAAAAGTGGAACAATTCAGCATGCTAAACTGCACCACTGACCACATACACTCCAATGGCCAGCAGAATCTGGAATTTCACTATTATTGTATTTCAGTAAGTCTGCCAAGAATCTTTTCAGTCAGAATGCCAGTTCATTTGGTAGTATTAGGTAGCAGAATTTCTTTTTTTTTTTTTAATTTACTTGTCAGAGAGAGATAGAGCACAAGCTGGGGGAGCGCAGGCAGAGGGCGACGCAGACTCCTGAGCAAAGAGCCCAACGTAGGACTCGATCCCAGGACCCCAGGATCATCAACCGAGCCAAAGGCAGATGCTTAACTGACCAAGCCACCCAGGCGCTCCAGGTAGCGGAATTTCTAAGCCAGTGAGTGGATTCTGAAGAAACCCATGGGAGGAGTTGATCAGTTGAATATAGTGAAAAGGAGTCATCAGATTTCACTGTCGGAACTGATTCCAGTGTCGGGTAGCTGAGGCAATAGCTATTAATAGAGTAATTTCTCTAAGTCAATTGACAAATAGATTCCCCTTGCCCCAATCCCAAATGTCAGTACTGGAAGGCTGTGTTTTCACATGTACTGAGACACCAAGAACACCTCTGGCTACAACAAAACACTGCTTCTGGGAAAAGGCACATGAAGATCAAATTAGAACTGCCAGAAAAGACTCCTTGGAAATCCATCCTTCCTCATCTGAGGACAAATGTTAGTATTCTAGGCTCAGCCGTCTTCTACTTGAATGACTGCCACAATCTGGGACTAACTTAATTGAAGCTAGGGAATGAAAATCCATCTCCTAAGAGGCCCATTTAGTGGGCCTATTTCATTCCTTCAGAAAGAAAGGAGAATTGTTTGGGGAGAGAGAGGCAATGAGAAGGAAAAGTTGGTAACTGATTTAATCATTCATTTGGCCCCAAATAATGCAGCAAAGAAAATTAGAGTGAACTGCTCTTCATTTTGCATGTTCCACAAAGTAAAAGCAAAAACATTCTTTTGAGTGAACCAAACAGAAAGGTTATTTTAAATGTATAATTTGATTCAGAAGTCAAAGAATTCATTCCTTCTTTCTAGATTTAAAAAAGATGTTACTCAGAAACTAGGTTGATTCTACCTTTTGCCTGATTCTCTTTTCCTCAGGGCTACATTTCTCTCCTCAGGAATGTTTTTTACTCCCCTTCTATTTCCTGGATAAAGATGGAAGTGCATTTGTTTGCCTAACAATACCAAAGAAATATTTCTACTCCCTTTCCCTTGGATGAAATTAGTACTTCGCTAAAATGTCTGATTTCTTCAACCGCTCATCCTAAAAATAATTAGAATGTAATCAGTATCCATTGTTATCATTTATTTGTAAAAATGGCACCCAGAATATTTGGAATAGATATTTTGATAATACATGGGAGTGGGGGGGAGAGGAGATTAGAAGTCAAAAGCCTGGATTTTACTTCTGAATTTTACTTTTGACCGCATCATTTACTTGTCATGTGACCTTAGGTATATCACATCCTTCCTCATTCTTAACTTCCCCATCTATAAAATGAAGATCACACCACCAGCCCTGCTTTCTTTGGAGCGATGAAGCTCGAAAGAGATCAAATGAGTGACACACTGTGAATGCAGCAAAGGATACTTAAATGTAAGCCTTATTACTGATCATTTTATTCCCAATAAATCTTCCCTTTGGAACAACACAGCTTAAGACCTTAACTCAGCCAAAAAACTCTCTACTTTATCTCTAGCTCATATGGCATTGCCATAACAAAAGTACACTATGTTTCAATAGGGAAACAAGTCAATCCTCTATTAAATTGGCTGCATTCTAAAACCTAAAATCAAAGGCAAACTATAGATGTACTGAAGTTTCTTCCTGAAAAGCTGAATAGCAAGATTTATTCTTCTAGAAGCTTGTCTGAAAAATAATATTCGTTTTCTTCTTACACTCCTATTTTCTATACTTTAATTACCACAGGAAAAAAAAAGTAGGAACTATATTCTAAAAACACTTCCTGTCAATGATGAAAGTAGATATCAGGGCTTAGAGAATTTTATTTTTTTTAAAGATTTTATTTATTTATTTATTTATTTATTTGAGAGAGAGAGAGAGAGCACAAGTGGGGTGAAGGGCAGAGGGAGAAGCAGACTCCCTGCTGAGCAGGGAGCCCAAAGTGGGACTCGATTCTAGACTGTGGGATCATGACCTGAGCCGAAGACATACGCTTAACCGACTGAGCCACCCAGGCGCCCTAGAATATTATATTTTACCCTAAAACTCAAAATCATCAAATTTTAGGAGTGGGAAAGGAGTATTTATAGATTATTTAACACAATATCTTTGGAAGGCCCCTAAGATGTCCATCAATGAATGAACAAGGTGACATGGAGACAGTAAGAAAAGACATAATTTTCACTGAATATCATTTTGGCCATGTGCTGTTAAAAATATATATGTCATTTTATTAATTTGTTATAAATCACCGAGGGAATCCAAAGCAGCCCGCATTTTCCAGAGGAGAAAATTGAAGCCAAAAAAGTAGATGAGCTGCTTAAGATCACACTGCCGAGGAGTGAAAAAGCTAGGACTAGAACTCAGGAACCCAGTGAAAGTTTCCATACCTCCCACAATGCCACGTGGTAAAACAGCAAATGCCGTCTCATAAACAATAAAAGTAGTGCTATAGCCCTCTTCAGAACCGGGGTTCTGTGACTCAATGACATAAACTCATCATCCATATTTTCACGGAAGTTCTAAGGCAGTTCTAAGGCAGAGACAGAGATGGCAATCCTCATTATCAAGCCCTCATGGCAGGTATTAAAGTGAGTAAATAAAGACAGCACATCGATCAGCATGTGGACAGGGTGTCTTCTCTCAGTCATAAGTGGATTTAAGCTTTAACCAGGCCAGGAACATTTTGCAGCCTTCATTATTACTGACAATAAGGATGTCTGATGAGGCAGGATAGATTTAGTAGAACTGAGAGCTTGTTTCTAGTGAGTTGATTCAGAGGAAATAAAGCAAAAGCAGACCACAGGAAATTCTAGTTGAAAGAAGCCATAATAATTCCATTATTCTCAAACAGGAGAACAAAGGGAATTAACAAGGCCCCTTCTAGTCCTAAAATCCTCAAATACGGAGAAGCAAGGCAACTTCAACTCTGCCTCTGAGTAATTCAAGCATACTTTTCCCCCTTAGTAAGAACAAACGTTAGCATTTTCTTTCAATGGGCACAGATGCAGGGAAAACAGCAGAGTTTCCATAGGAAAGAACAAGTGAAGTCAGAAATAAAAACTATTCCAAAAAATGTCTGAGTCTGTCTGCTTGGAACAGAAGGATTTCAAAAAAAAGAATATTTACTGCAGATTATTCTCTCCTTTCTAGGTCTGCATGTAGCTTTCTCATTTGGAGAAACACATGCATGTTTGAAGTTATTAGGAACTTTTAATATTTGCCAAACATACTGCAGTCATGGATTAGTTACTCTGAGTACATTTAAGCACTGGGTAAGTCTCTATTTGCCAACAATCAGCTGATCTGATGAAACATTCAAAAAAGAGAGAGGGGCACCTGGGTGGTACAGTAGGTTAAGTGGCTGACTCTTGGTTTCCGCTCAGGTCATGTTGTCAGGGTCCTGGGATCCAGCTCAGCAGGGAGTCCGCTTCAGGAGTTTCTCCCTCTGCCCCTCCCCCTGCTTGCTCTTGCACACACTCTCTCTCTCTCTAAAATAAATAAATCTTCAAAAAAGAGAGAACGTGAGAAAGGATAACAAGCCTGGACAACACATAACCTCCAGCTACTACAACTGTTCATATTTCTAAAGAGAAAGCACGGATAAATCAGAGACTAGGACTTTCTTAGTCTAACTGGGTCACAAGGTCGTATCACACTGAGAAATCTCTCACCATACCTTCAATCCTCTATCAGGGACAAAAGGCCAGAGAAAGCTCAAGTTCCAGCACTAGCCAGGCACGGTCATCTCCCGAGAATCTATAATATAAAATGCCTCCTTCAACAAAGTTCCTGAGAGAGATGTTTCAAATTCCATCTCCAAATTTCACTAGATATTTCAGAAATAAGAAAAATACCTTAAGTTTGTTAGTAATTTTTCCACCCCATTCAAAAGAAATCTGCCTCATGGTAAACAGTCAAAGGCAACATAGTAAAATTCAAAGGAAAAAAAAATCACAGGAAATTTAAAAGTCAGATGTTATACTTCACCTGGAAAGGTATTAATACCAAAAACTCTATCAATGTATTTCATCAAAAACATTAAGCACACAATCTGAAGCCAAAATACAGGAGACATTCCACTCCTCAGCAACAACTGAGTTAAACAGTGATAGAAACTGCACTTAATATTACCTAGGGCAGGAGAAACATTTGGTGACTCACACTCTCCTTTGATGTCAATTTTTAAATTAAAGGGCTGTTTTCTTTGGGAAGAAAAAAAGGGGAAAACTTTAAAATTATCCTTTTAAACTTCAAGTCCAATAAATTAAAAACCACTTTGCCTCCTGGTCTCAGTTTCAAAGTCAAACACCCCCCCCCCGCGCAAAATCATGAGTCATATATCAAACATCTGGTACCCAAGAAATTTATTGCCGTAAATTCATTCAGTTAATTTATTGAATGCCCACACTGAACATACACCATCTGAATTCAACAAAGACGCTGAATTTTAACTTTACCTCCTCCTAGCACTTCCATAGTTATACTGGTAAACGTGGGTTATTTTTCTCTCAACTTGAAAAAAAAAAAGTGCAGTGAACAAATCTCTCAGATCACAGTTATCACGTAAATAAAAGCTGACGAAAGGGGAAAATGGGTGTTCTCTATACCCAACACCTCCTTGTGACGTTTTTAAATAGAATTGTTTAAACATCTACTAATCTAAGCATCAGACTAACTCCTTACACTCTACATCTTTATTCGCCGTGGTAATGGAATAAGAAGCGGGAACACTGTTGGCGTGTATGATTTCAATTCTCAGACAATGCCAAAGTTTGAAGCCAATGATTTCATGCCGCTCCCCCTTAACTTTTCATTAACCTAGCTAACAAGAAATTGACAGACTGAGATTTCGGATTGTTTTATTTCCCAGGCTCTCCCTCTGGCAGAGCAGGAAAGAGGAGCGCAAACAAGGGGTACGGTACATTGCAAATAGGACGAACGATCCTAAATAAGAGATAATTACTATAAAGCAGAAAGAAGCAAAAGAATAGTTTTGCACTTTCGGCCCTCGGACTCCGTTCCAGAATTCAGCACCGCCTGCCAAAAGCAATGGCATTAGAGCAAATGATTAAATATCACCCACAACCTTCCGCTTCGACAGCCCCGGGAAAGACTTCATCCACCTCAGTTCCGGCAGTGCCGGGCAGTGCGTGAAGAGCAGGGCTAACGCATTTTGAGCAAGCGAGGCCCACAGAGAGCAAAACGAGCTCGCAACGAAAACTCCAAGAGTTTCCCAAGCAAGGACCTGAACACAAAGTCCTTCCTCTCGGTGCAGGCAGCAGAGCCGCTGCTTCCTACCGCTCGCCAGTAAAAAGGGGATCTTCCACCGCGGAGTGGGGGACAGAAGACTCGCCTCCTGCCGCCAAATCCGTCCCTCCCTCCCTGACCCGAGCCCACCGCCCTCTCTTTAGAGCTCCCAGGGAGGACCGCCACGGTCTCACTCCGTCCCTCCGCCCCGCTCGAGACGAGACCAGCCACCACCCCTGTCGAACCTGTCCCCGCGGGGTCCGAGCCGGCAGCGCGACGCCTCCATCCCCGCGGCTCAGGAAGTGGCAACCAAGTGCAGAAGCCCAGACGCCGCTGCTAGGGTGGCAAGCCTGGCAGGCAGCCGGGCCCCGCCCCCTAGCAACCGCACCCCGCACTGTTGCCACCGCCTATTGGTCCTCTTGCCGGCCGCTCGTCTCTCATTGGCTATTGCTGCCGCTCGGCGATGCGGGAGGGTTTCTAGGGGACGGGGGCGCCGGGAGCTAAAGGCGCCTGCGTCCGAAGTCGGGTGACGCGCTAGGTAGGGCTGGGTCCCAGGAGCGCGTCTCGGGGATGGGGCGGAGGGCGGAGGGATGTGTTCGCGTCAGCTGCGTTGGCTCCCAGCGGCGGGGAAGTCAGTTTGTCGGAGGAACGGCCCATCCCCCTAACCGCCACCCATGGAGCGGCCTACCCGCGTCCCCGCTGTTTGTACCCAGAGACCACCCAGAGCGCTTTCAGAGGTCTGTGATGTTGGGACTCACAGACCTCTGCCGCGTCCCTCACAGCGCGGCCCCTCCCGACACCAAAGCCTTCCGGAAAGCACACTTGTAGCCTCTCCAGCAGTCACTCCCTTTCTCTTTCATAGTTATCTGGTCTCGCATTACAACTGCACAAAACTCCTTCAGCCTCCCTTACTCCAGTCCAAGTTTTTAGAGCATTGCTAGATCAATTCTACAGACTTTAAGAACTTTTCCCATTTACCTCTCTCTACGGCCTATGGACAATCTTCAAACATCCATATCCCATAAGATTTGAGATCTAAATATGTGCTCTCGTTTCCAATAAATCTTGTCGCCACTTCCTTTCTCATCGCCAAAACATCCTGGCAAAAGTTATCGCGTGTTGCGCTTATAGCATTCCGAGGTCAGCTGTTTCCACATTGGGTTTACCTAAGGGGGGCAGAAGTTGGCACAAGCTGGGAGAAGGGAGCATCGCCTCGATGTGTCAGCCTCCACTCACTGTGTGACCCTAAACATAGTTCATTATGTGGGCTTCAGATTCCCAACTATAAAATAAGCAGAATAATCCCTGCTTGTTCAGCTCTGGCTGGACCGGACACAGAGGAGGTTCTTAAAGCTGAACGGGATGCAGTTGAAAGAGATGCTCTCTCTAGTGGCGAAAGGGCAAAGGAGGCAGGTTTTGAAAGGGCAGTCCTGCATTAGCTACAGTAAGTATTCTTCTCTGAAAAGTTTCCATATTCAATTACATACATTTTAAACAGTCACTACAAAAAATCATTTTCCCACCCTATTTGATATTTACAGATTTCTTTGAATGGAAATAAAAAACCAAAACACAGCAAACCTAAGTAACTTCTCTATGTCCCCTTTATCGTCCCTGACCCGACTGTATTCACTAAAACAGGGCTTGCTGCCTTTCCTCACCTTGGCCTTTGAGCGGAGGAGCAAGGTCACAGAGGTGGCAGTTCAGCTACCAAGTCACAGAGTTCCGCTTTTATTTTTCCCGTCCATGATGTCATAAAGGAAGCTGCTGCTGAGCCTGACACAGAATTTGTATTCAAAAACGTGGAATGAATGAGTTTGAATGAGGTGATTAGAGGATTACTGAGTAGTGGTTTAAAAAATACAATGAAGAAAGACCTTGTGTAGAGAAGGTAATATTGCTGCATGATCAGTAATCAGAAGCAGGGTTCTCTAAAACCTTTCTGCAACCATTTATTTACATACATTTTAAATAGTTACTGCAAGAGACTTTAAAATTTTAAACAGTTAATGAAAGAAAAATATGAACTGTTTATGACACTAAAGACTTTTCAGGAAAAGACATTTTAAAAAGCAAATCTGGGAACTGAATTCCCTTAGGACTCCAAGGTTCTAGTTAAAGCATCTTTTTTCTATTGAGGTTACTGGTATTATTTCCATTTTATTCTCCTAATGTACTCTCCTGTGAGCCGGGAAAGTACTTTAGCAACTTTATGAAAATGTCTTGAGACTGCTGGTGTCTGAGGAATCCAGGGAATTTTTCACAAGGAACTGGTCTTTGTTCAGCTTCCCTCTCTCCCTGAGGTAAGCAAACAAGTGGTGTCGTCTCCTCCATGTGACCTTGATCCCATACTTCTCCTCAGGAGTGTCTTCAACGAGAATAGGCCCAGGCTCTGGGCCCTTGGGAGTACTAGTATGGAAGGAGCAGCTCGGAAGGCTACTTTCCCTCTGATCTGAGGGATTGGGCCCCTCCTTCACCAGCGATGACTCTGGGGTCTGGATATCAGGTGGAATGAATACATAAGGGAAGTTCTGAAGCGTATGTGCTGACACTTCCCCGCAGCTTTGAGGACTGAGCATTGGAACTAAGGGCCTTCTGGAAAGGCGCTTTTCTGATTGACGAGGGCATTCCCTGGTTAAGGGGATCCCAAGCATGGCTGAACCGGAGGAAGACAGTGGACTCTCAAATGTTAGATGTGGGAACTTGGAGGTGGTAGATTTTCGACTTGAATGCTTTGCCTGGTTTCGATGATGACGTTTCTGGTTCACCGGGAACCAGCTTTCTGCTGTCGTATCAAACTGAGGTGATACCTTAAGGATCAAAAACAAAAACCAAAAGGAAGTGAGGAGAGCCAGCTACCAAGGGGAGGAAACTATATCCAAGGACCAGAATTCTAAAAGGGGGCCCAGTATAGTATGGACACAAAACAAAATATCTGTCTAATGGGATATTAAAAGAAAGGGATATGAGTTTTGGGCAAGTAATTCGATCTCTCTGGCTGTTTCCTCATGTGTAGGAAAGGGGACAATGTCTCCTTCACTTTATCACACCGTATACCTACAACTTGTTTAACTATCTTTAAACTTTGAGGGCAGAGACCAGCAGTCTTCCTCACCTTTGATGCCCAGCACCTAGCAGAGTGCCTGACATGAAGAAGGCCCCCAGTAGAGTGAATGCTGAGTGCAAGAATAGGGAGTGAGATCCTGTGTGGAAAACAATCAGCAAAAGAGCTGACATACGACGAGTTCTCAATAAATGTTCATTCCTCTTCTCATCCATGGGATTCTAACATTTCAGTTTCTTCTACAATCCCAAAGCAAGTATTATGGTTCTTCCAAGCAATCCTGAGCAAGCTCTATTCATTAAGAACTCTTAAACGGAAGTTTAGGCTTTTTTGTCTGGCCCTCTGGCTATACTACTTCCCTGACAGTAGCTGTATTCTCTTCCTAGGGCCTTGAAACTGTCAAAATACAACATGCCATTTCTGTGGGGTTTTCTCCAGGTTCACTCTACTAAATAGTAAATATAGTACCTAGCTAAAAGGTTTACCTCTCAAGTGAAGTTTGGAGAACAATCTCATTTTTTTACTCATTCTGCCATTTATCTGGCTTCTTCACTGAGCTACTGGATAATAAAACTTTTATCCTGAACTCTTTAAGAAGACTGTGGGGGGAAAGACTCCAACTCCAACCAGCCCATGCCTCAGCTTCAACTTAGAAAAGAAGATATACCAGAGAAGATGGCTGATGACAGAAAGAATACATTGCCTCCTTGTCCCTGTCCCCATGAATCTTTGGAGGCCCTGGTTTAAGGGGCAGAAGAGGCAGCATTCTGAGAAGCCTAAGAGAGCAAAAGTCAAAGTAAGAATCCCATGGCCTACCCAGGACGTGGCGGTGTTATGGTC
Source organism: Ailuropoda melanoleuca (assembly GCF_002007445.2). Lineage (NCBI taxonomy): Eukaryota > Metazoa > Chordata > Mammalia > Carnivora > Ursidae > Ailuropoda > Ailuropoda melanoleuca. The sequence goes on along the minus strand of NC_048233.1, from coordinate 3,831,863 downwards.
AATGGGCTTGCTGGGCACCTGTCTAGTGTGAGTGATGGTAAGCTGGGGAGAGCCATAGTGGTGTTTGGGGCCCTCCAGTGGTGGTTCTTGGAATAGCAGCTGGGCTTTCTGGGAACGCTGGCGCCGTTTTTTTCTGGGAGGCATCAATAGGTGAAGGAAGAGCAATTAGTAACCACATGATGCTGGTTGTAGTCAGGTCCGGGTTCAGGTTCCGATTCCAACCCATGCCTTCAGAGAAAAAAACAAAAGCTGAGAGACAATTCTGACGATTCCATCCCCAGCTCTTGCTCATCCTCTGTCGACCAGTTCTATTATCAACCACCACCCCTACCTCAACACTGTGGGAGTACAGCTTCCTATTCCTACATCACCAAGTGAAAACACAGTCATTCCCATTCAACAACATGCATTCAATGCACACTGATACAGCAGGGTTGACTGCCGTGCTGGGTGTTGGGAATTTAAAGATGAATAACCATTGATTCTACAATCACTTATCAAGTGCCAAGCGCTTATAGGGACACATGGGTGAGACTGTCTCTGCCTTCAAAGAGCTGAGAGGCTAGCAGAGGTAGACAATTACGATAAAGAGCAGAATGCTTCCACTCACCCCAGGGGACGCTTTCTAGAGAGGGTGACACCTGACCTAGTACAGAAGAGCTAGGGAAAGCCAGAGAGCAGAAAGAGCAAGGCATTCCCAGCTGAGGAACAGCATATACAGAGGCACGGAGACAAGACTGTGAATTCAAGGTATCAGAGACTCCATGAAGCTGGACACAGTATGCAAAGACAAATGCAAGACCTCAGAGGCTGGACCCGGTGTCAGGGTCAGGTCAGAAAAAGCAGGTGTGCCATAGGTGTTTGGACTCGAAGTAGTCACTGAAGATTTTCAAGCAGAAGGATGTGATCACACTGGATTTTTTTTTCTAAGATTTTATTTATTTATTTGACAGAGACAGCCAGCGAGAGAGGGAACACAAGCAGGGGGAGTGGGAGAGGAAGAAGCAGGCTCATAGCGGAGGAGCCTGATGTGGGGCTTGATCCCAGAATGCCAGGATCACGCCCTGAGCCGAAGGCAGATGCTTAATGACTGCACCACCCAGGCGCCCCTGGATTTTTTTTTTTTTAACTTTCTCTCCAGACAATTTTGAACACACACAAAAAGAGAATGAATAATATGAGCCCCCATGTACCCACCACCCAGCTCCAACAACCATCAACCCATAGCCAGTCAGGATCCATCCACACCCTTTATCCCCTTCCCCTTTCCCTGTGTTATTATAAAGAAAAGATGATATTATACCATCCCCATTAATACAACATATATATATATATATATATATATATATATATAAAATATTCCTAAATATTATCAAATATCCAGGGATGCCTGGGTAGCTCAGTGGGTTAAGCGTCTGCCTTTGGCTCAGGTCACGACCCCAGGCTCCTGGGATCAAGCCCCACATCAGGCTCCCTGCTCAGTGAGGAGCTTGCTTCTCCCTCTGCCTGCCACTGCCCCATTTGTGCTCCCTCTCTCTCTCTCTGACAAATAAAAAATATTATCAAATATCCAGACATGTTCAAATTTTCAATTGTTCCATAAAGGTCATAATTGATTGTTTTTGCCTTTTAGACAGATCATCCTGGCAACAGTGTGGAAGGAAAGGGAGTACTCTGGAAGTAGAGGGACCAGTTTTAGGAGGTTACTCTCTTACTTCAGGGAGAAATGATGAGCCCTGAATCTGGGCTGTGTCAGTGGTAATGGGAGGCTAGACACAGAAGCAGGATCAACAGGACCAGAGTAATTAAGAGGCTGAAAAAAGCGTCCATTGACTCTAGTAACCAGATCGTCTTTAATAAGAGGTTCATCAGTGGAGGGGTGGGGTGGAAGTCTGCTTGCTATGGAGAGGTGCACATGAGGCACAGCTGAGCATCCAGCAAAGTTCTACAACAGGGCAGACTGGCTGCACCACGCATTCATGATTCATTCGGTCAGTCAACAATAAAAAGTAACGTACTCTGGCTTATGTCACTAGGCAGTGGAGATACAGGTAAAGAAAAAAGAAAGGACAAAATCTCTACCTCAGGAACTAACATTTTTAGGGAGAACCCAGGTAATACACACAGCTGTTTGTTCATTCATTCAGCCATTCAACAAACACTGAGTGCCCACAGTGCTAGGCCCTGTTCCTGGTGCTGGAAATATAAACCAGAAAACAAAATGAAATCCTGCCCTCGTGGTGCTTACATCCTAGCTGGGTAGTGACTATGGAGAAAAACCAAACAGGATAAGGGGTTGAGCCAACTCAGTGCTCTTTTAGACAGGGTTGCTGGGGAAGGCAACTGAAAAAGTGATATTTGAGCAAATACCTGAAATGAAGAAAGGAGAGTAGATGAGAACCAGTTCATGTGACACAGGACTTCATAGGCAAGGTTAAGGGCTCTGGATTTAATTATTCTTAGTGTGACAGGAAGCCACGGCAAGGAACTTTAGACGCTCTGTGACAACAGGTGGGTTGGGGAGATCAGGCATACAGAAAGGAAGCAGGGTGTACAGTTAAAGGGCTGCTGCAGGAGTCTAGAGGACAGATAACAGTAGCAGCAATGGCTCCAAGTGTTGACGTTAGCCAGCCTCCAATAGACATGACATTGCTCAGCAGCAATCCTACTATGTTTCCTTCATCAACTCATTATCTGCAGATTATCTTAAGATGTTTCCACTTTCTTATTTATCTATTTGACAGAGAGAGAGACAGCAAGAGAGGGAACACAAGCAGGGGGAGAGGGAGAAGCAGGCATCCCGCTGAGCAGAGAGACCGACATGGGGCTTGATCCAGGACCCTTGGATCATGACCTGAGCCAAAGGCAGACGCTTAACGACTGAGCCACCCAGGCACCCCATCCACTTTTTAAAAAATTTAGAACTCCCCTTTCTTCTTAACAAATGACCTTACTTGCCACTTCACAGAGAATGCGGGAGACATCAAAGAAAATACTCTCACTTTCCAGATACCAAAGATACAAACCTATATATATATCCGCATCCACACTCTTTATGCTATAATCGCAGGTCAGTCCCGTCTGCTCTCTAAAACCTCTCCCTCTGGCTGTTTTGGAGCTTTCCTTACTCTACACACCTTTCTTAGGCAATCATCGGCTCACACTTACAAGTGGATGACTTAAGTATTCATATACTCAGCTTAGAATTCTCTACACTCGGTACCCACATACCCGCTGCCTACTTGACAGCAACTAAATGTCTCAAATGCATCTCAAACTCAACATATTTATTTAAAATTTTCCAGTTGACTCCAAATATCCTTTTTTTTCCTTTTTAAGATTTTATTTATGTATTTATGTGACACAGAGAGAGAGCACAGCAGGGGGAGCAGCAGGCAGAGGGAGAGGCAGACTCCTCGCTGAGCAGGGATCATGACCTGAGCAGAAGGCAGCCACTTAACCGACTGAGCCACCCAAGCGCCCTCAAACTCAACATATTTAAAACTGAATTTATGATCATCTCCCCTGCACCTGCTCCACAGGTGATTATCTTCCAAGGCCCTTGCTGGGGTATAGTAGTATGATTCATCTAGTTAGACGGCCGGAAACCTTGACGTGTCCCTCCTTTGTCCCCATCCAACACTACCAAGCCTGACAATCTTACCTCTTAAGTATGTCTTCAATATTATCCCCTTCGCCCCTCTCTCTTGCTCTCTTTCTCTCCCTACCACCCTCAAGTTCCAACAGTTCTGGTCTGGAGTATTGCAATAGCCTAAACAGGTCTACCCTGATCCACTCCAGCACCCCCTGCAGACGAACCTTTTAAAAATGCAAATCTGACTTTGACTCACTTCTGCTTAAAAATGTTTGATTTCGGGATAAGGACCAAATTCCCTCAGTTATGGCTAAGGTCCTACTTCCTCTGCCTCCAGCTTCATCTCACACCACACTCCATTCAGCTCTCAGCTCTGACTCCTCCTCCTGCCTTTTACAACCAACCTTCCTCCTACCACACGGCCTGTGTACACCTTCCTCCCTTTGCTTTGCGGGGTTCACTCCCTTCTTTGTACAAAGGCATCAGATATCAGAACAAGCTTCCGTTCAGAAAAGCCTTTCCTGACCTACCGAAGGCGAGATCTTATTGCAGATACTCGGTTGTCAATGACCTCTAATTTATCCCTTCACAGCTATAATTCTCCTTTTGCTTATGCGATTCTTCAAAAATATCTGTTCTCTCCCGTCTTCCCATTATAGTGCATACGGTTTAAGGAATCTTCCCTACCACTGTTATCCCACCAGGGCCTGGCACATAGTAGGTGCTCAACAAAATGTGTCGACCAAGTTAATAAAGTATTATCATGGAGTGGAATTTTTTTTTTAAGATGGAGAAAGCTTAAACAAGATGATACGCCGGTCGACTGGTCGAGGCGGCCAGACGATCGTTAGTTGGAAGGGAATGGAGTAGTTTCCCCCTAGAAGGAAAGCCTAGCCGGGGAGACTTTGAAAGGGCCAGAGGATGGCTCGGGAGGCGGGAGGAGAGGAGCCGGGGGCGGGCTCAGGGAAACCACGGGAACGCGCGAGGGAGCGCAGGCCTAGGGCGCCGGCCCGGGCAGCGTCGTCTCCCCGCCGCCCCGGGCGTCCCCGGCCGCCCCCCGCCCGGGACCCCTCCCCTCCCGGGATCCCCCGGGATTCCCCACCCCTCCCGCACCGCCGGGGACCCGGCCGGCCTGGCGCGAGTCCGTGTCCGGGCCCCTGGCTCGGCCCCCAGGTTGGAGGAGCCCGGAGCCCGCCCTTGGAGCCACAGCCCAGCAGCGGCGGCGGCTGCAGTCGGGAGGTGAGAGGGGGGCGGAGGAATGGAGTCTGAGCCCCGGCCCGGGCAGAGGCTGGGAGTCCGGGCTCGGGCGCCGAGGTCAGGGGGTCTAGCAGCAGGGCTCGGGACCGGAGTGGAGGTTTGGGGCCACACGGGAACGACGGCTGAGAGAGGGTGCAAACTTTTTCTACATCCAACCTCCTGGCCTTGTCCTTGCTTCTTTCTCGAACCACCTCTTGGCCTTCCCTGGAAGTTTGACCTCTGCGCCCTGCCCACAACCTCGGGAGGGCTGCGGGGATGGCCTACTTTTCTAGGCCGGCTGTGGATGGCTTGAAGATTGAGCTTATTCTGCATTAAGTCAAAGACAAACCTGCCCACACCCTCCCCTCCTCCCAAGCGCTCTCACCACTGAGCAGCACCGCCTCCACTTCACCCTTTTCCAGGGCTTTCTCCTGGTACCTGAGAACCTGCAAGGTTTCCCTGGTCAGGATGGGCAGTGGTGTCAGAGGAGTCACTCTGGAAGTCCCCTAGCTTAGATTAAACTGTTGGCAATGATAGGAAGAGACTGGTCAGAGAGTTGAAAGCAAAATTAAGCCTTAAACCAGGAAGATATCTTTTGGGGATGGGGAAGGAATGATAGTATTTACTGATACTAAATACTATGGGGAGGTAGGAGGTAGAAATAAAACTGAGATTTAAAAGTAGAGGAAACCAAGTTATAAAGGAAAGGGAGGAGGCAGAGTGGAGAGAGCCTATGAACTCTAAGCAGGTGGCAAATGTCATTGGACCATGACAGTCATTTCTAAGGAGATAGTGGATGTCCTAACACAGACTATTCTCTGTCAAAGTACCTTTAAATAGGATTACATGATTTTACATGATGGCAGAGTATCCCGTGTATCTATTAAAATCAACAAGCACATTTTTTTTTTAAAGATAAAACGATTTTCCTTAACATGACAAAACCACCCTAGCATATTGATGACAGCACATTCTGTTGGTCAGGAGATAGGGATTATAGTCTTGGTCCTGGAAGAGAAGTCAAGGAATCGATTAACATGCTTAGAAAGTTAAAATATGAATAAGCACATGCAAGTATTAAAATGTCACTATAGAAATATTTTGCAAATTGTGAAATAAAAGTGTACTCTTTCTTTTACCAGTACAAGGATGATAGCCTGTGAGATGAATAGCACCATGGGCCTTGAATAGAGCAGTTTCCATTTTCTTTGGGGTCTTGTGAAGTAGGAGATGATGACGAGGGAGTAATAGTGCTCTCTGCCTTTCTCCTCTGATCCTATGGGCACTGATCCTTTTATTTATAGACTAAGGTGATATAAAAATATACAGGCATTATCAATCCTAAAATGGATTATGGGATCAGAGTCTTGTCCAGACTCCTCAAATTGCCAAATGCCCTCCTATTCCAGCATTCCTGTCCCTAGAGTCACTGCAAGGGATCTGTATTATAATAAACAATAATAGAAATTTCCACATTTTTGTAACTGTCCCATTCATTTGTGTAGCCAAACATTCTTAGGCTTCTGGAAGACCTTGGGTCGTGTTGACCTACGTTCAACCCAGTCCCACTTTCCCCTTTTGAAATGCTTCAGTTTTAGCTTTCTTCTGTCATAGAACTCATCTCATTGTCTGAAGTCTTTACAGAGGCCCAGGGATCATTAACCTGGGCCCATGGGCTCATGCTTTTGGTCATGGAAAGAGGAACGCCTCTCTCTAGCGGTTCCTCCTTCTCAGCCTAACAAATCTCTGATATCCTGCTGTTCCTTGCACTTTCCAGGGCCCGTGCTTGTGATTCTCAATGGAGAGTGAAAGCACAGATTCATAATGAAAACCAGCCCCCGTCGGCCACTGATTCTCAAAAGACGGAGGCTGCCCCTTCCTGTTCAAAATGCCCCAGGAGAAACATCAGGAGAGGAACCTAAGAGGCCCCCTGCCCAACAGGAGCCTGGTCAAGCACAGGCCCCCAAGGAGGCGGCAGAGTTCAACTCTTGCAAGTTTCCAGCTGGGATCAAGATCATTAATCACCCCACCATGCCCAACACCCAAGTGGTGGCCGTCCCTAACAATGCCAATATCCAGAGCATCATCACAGCATTGACCGCCAAAGGAAAAGAGAGTGGCAGCAGTGGGCCCAACAAATTCATCCTCATCAGCTGTGGGGGAGCCCCCACTCACCCTCCAGGACCCCAGCCTCAAGCCCAAACCAGCAATGATCCCAAGAGGACAGAAGTGGTCACCGAGACCCCGGGACCAAAGTCTGCAGCTAGGGATGTGAATCTTCCTAGACCACCTGGAGCCCTTCCCGGGCAGAGATGGGAGAGCTGTGGTATGTGGTCTGCAAGGCAAAGGGGTGAGGAGCCCAGCCTTTCCTCTCTGGTAGCAAGGACTGCAGTCCATCACGTTGATACTTAACAGACAGGCACCTAGCCTGAACCAGGGGAAAGTCTTGTCTTTCTTCATCCCGAATCCTTGACCCAGATCCTTTGGGTGCCTTTGAAAGTGCCCAAATTATAATTTAGCATTTCTCTTACTTTCTTTATATTAGGAAAGGTTTTGTTTATTTTTCTAGTTATCTTCCCCCTTGACCATACAGGGAAATGGGAATCTTTCTCCATGTTAATAAAGGAGAAAACTGAAGCATGAGGCGGAAAAGTGACTGCGCAAATACTCACTAACTCTTTGGTAAGGTTGCCTTGACTGATCTCTCAGGCTCAGCGTGGCTCCTGAATTTCTCCTGAAATCCATAATGGGGCAGAGTCCCTGAGGGCCACAATAGATTGAGCATGTGTTCCCTGTCCCTACGGGTAGAGGTCTTGGAGAGATGCCCCCCAACCACCGATTTTGATGGGCCTGCCAGGCACTGGCTCAGGCAGCTAAGTGGCATCTTGGATTGTTTCCCCTCTAGCTGGCGGCGAGGCAGCAGGCTGCACTCTCGACAACAGCTTGACCAACATCCAGTGGCTCGGAAAGATGAGTTCTGATGGACTGGGCTCCAGCAGCATCAAGCAAGAGATGGAGGAAAAGGAGAATCGTCACCTGGAGCAGGGTCAGGTAAAGGTGACTTCTCACTAGGGAAGTCAGGGCCGGTGCAGGGAGCTTCTAAGAAGGGAAATGGATCAAGTGGCCTTTGGAGCAGTATTTCCAAGTTCTGGCATTAGCACTTCGCTTAGTGCGATTCTGCATAGCGTTTGAACTACCTTTCTGCCGGGAATCTTTTTTGCCCCATCCGTGAAGTTCCCTTGAGGGCAGATGCTCCTGGCTCGCTCTGTATTCCATGAGCACTCTGCCCATAGCAGATGCTTAGTAGGTATCAGGAAATGATGAAGAGATCTTAGTTGGGAAAGCCACTTGAGCCTTAAAGAGGCAGCCCAACAGTATGAAAGGAATGGAGCATTTTTAATAAGTTCTATTAGAAGATACGTTAATAGCAAATAAAGTGAGTTAGTTGTGAATGTTAAATGCTTCCCTGGTAATCAAACTCGATTTGACCCAACTATGTGGCCTGGGGTTATTTTTCACTGTGGCCATATTGCTGCATACACTCTTAATAAGTTATTTCAGCAGCCTTTAAAAATGAAAATTTACATGGATGTGTGCAAAAGTAAAACTTAAAACTTGTGCACTTTCTAAAGTTAGAGCTCAGTTTTTACATTTTTTATTTTTTTAAAAGACTTATTTATTTATTTATTTATTTATTTATTTATTCCAGAGAGAGAGAGAGAGAGAGAGAGTGAGAGAGTGTGTGAGTGGGGGAGCGGGAGACAGAGAAAGAGAGAGAATCTCAAGCTGACTCTGAGCTGAGTGCAGAGCCCAACCTGGGGCTTGATCCCACAACCCTGAGATCATGACCTGAGCTGAAACCAAGAGTCAGATGCTCAACTGACTGAGCCACCCAGGTGCCCCAGAGCTCAGTTTTTTCAAATGTGACTAATCAGCTCTTTGCCTAAGACTTAGCCAGATGTATGCTTTGCAGACATTTGTCTGTCCCATACTCTTGAGAGTATCTGTCTCATACAAACACTGAAAAGAGGTGGATTTATTCACATCACATCAGTAGAAAGTGGCCAAAGACGTTGGGTCTCTTGACTCTAAATCAATGCTTTAAGAACCCTAATGTACACCCAAACTTTCCTGAGAGGTTTCCACGAGCAACATATTCAGCAAAATGAACAATGACAGAGAAGTGTCTCCACATTGTCTAGGGACTGGACTAGATCATCGCTGTGCTTCCTAATCCTAAAATTTTATTCTCTGGAATGGTCATCTCAGATGAGTTGGTTTCTAGCACAATTCTGCAGGTTAAGAGGTTTCTCTAGGGGATGTTCTTTGAGGGGGCACAGGGGAGGTCTTATGAACTCTTCCACGTCATTTCTTTTTCTCCTTGCCTTTGGCTTCTCATACCCTCAGGTCGACGAGCCCCCGGGAGCATCAGCATCCTGGCAGGACTCTGTGTCTGAGCGGCCGCCATATTCTTACATGGCCATGATACAGTTCGCCATCAATAGCACCGAGAGGAAGCGCATGACCTTGAAAGACATCTATACTTGGATCGAGGACCACTTCCCATATTTCAAGCACATTGCCAAGCCAGGCTGGAAGGTACATGACAACCCGTAGCGATGAATGCCAAGGGCACTCCGGCCCGGCAGCTTGTCCATACAGATGTGCAGCCATTTGCATCTGGTGCTCTGAGGAACGGTTAAATGGAAAGAAAGCTAGAACCGTAAACAATTGTATCTCGGATGTGACTTGATCCTGCCAGATCCAGGCAAGATGGTCAATGGGAGCTCTGCAACCACTTCATCGGTCCCTCCCTGGGCTCCCTAAGGGTAGAGGTCTTGGAGAGACTGTGCTGAGTAGCACTGAGCCTCCTTTCGTGCTATGTTGAATGGCAGCTGGAGTGACTGAGTAGCTTTATGAAAAGATCTTAATGAAAAAAACATGCTGACCCAAGAGTCACCTCCTCTAATGTCACATGTCCTCTCCAGAAGGCAGGGCTTTCTCTTCATTGTACTCGTGGGAGCCCTGAGGTCCCTTGGAGTCGCTGTTGCTCACGTTACACTGACAGAGCCGCGGAGTCGGTCTTCTAACAGATACACAGCTCCAAGCAAGGGGTTTTCTGTTTTGTTTCCTCCATAACAGAACTCTTTTTTTTTTTTCTTTTTAAGATTTTTATTTATTTGTGAGAGAGAGGGGGGGAGCGGCAGGCAGAGGGACAGGGAGAAGCAGGCTCCCTGCTGAGCAAGGAGCCTGATGCAGGACTTGATCCCGGGGCTCCCAGATCATGACCTGGGCTGAAGGCAGATGCTTAACCGACTGAGCCACCCAGGCGCCCTCACAATAGAACTCTTCACACTCTTACCTCAATGAAATTTCCTAGTTTCTTAGTTTCTTCACTCGCCTGTCTTGCTATGATTGGTTCACAGTGTCAGTCCTCTTTCCTAGCCGCTGACAGCTATCCAGGTCATTTCCTTACCACCAGCCATTGGATTGATGGCTTCATGGCCCAGCTTGCCAGCTCCTTGGTGTGGAGCGGCAGGGAGAGACTTGCCAATAGGCGAGACTGTGAGGACCCTGCTGGCTACAGTGGGGGAGGCCTGAGACTGATGTCCCCTCAGGGAACGTCAAAGGGGATGACTCAGAAGGTAAAGAAGCTGATAAGTAGTTGTCTTTCTCTCCTTGCAGAATTCCATCCGCCACAACCTTTCTCTCCATGACATGTTTGTTCGGGAGACATCTGCCAATGGCAAGGTCTCCTTCTGGACTATCCACCCCAGTGCCAATCGCTACTTGACGTTGGACCAAGTGTTCAAGGTGAGTATCCTGGTTCCATCCAAATAGGGCCAGAATTGGTCATCATAATGTCCAACTCAAAAGGAAACAAGTCCTTCTTATGATGATCTTACCTGGCCAGAGTTAGAAGCCAGCCAGCCCAGAGACGGCTTGCATAAAACTAGCTGAATTAATACGGTTGACACACAACAATGTGACACACTTCTGGGCTAGACCAGGCCCTGGGGAGGGCTGCTTTGATCTAAATAGACGACTTCCCCAGGCAGCGTTTCCCTAACTGCTTTGTGGATAAGAATTGCCTGGGATGCTTGTTAAAATACAGCTTCCCAGGCCCCACTCATGGGGCTTCTGACACAGTGGGTCTGGGATGGGCCCAGGAATATGCATTTTAAACAAGCCTCTCAGGTGATTCTTACAGAGAAAGTCTAGAAACCTTTGCTTTGAAGGAGCCCTTCTTCAGCCTGGAGTCCAGAAAATGAGCCACCAGAACATCTTTTCAGAAGTGATTGTTCGGGGATTTCAGAGTGCCCATAAGGCGGCTGCTAGCTGTAACTGTTCCCCTGGGAGGGAAAGTTGTCCCCTGTGGCCCTCAGCATCCAACAGGACTAGCTGTTTCTCCCGAACCAGTCAGATTGACCACGTTGGTGGTAACTTCATCTCATTTCTCTCCCACAATGCCTGACCGCCACCAGCCACTGGACCCAGGGTCTCCACAATCGCCTGAGCACTTGGAATCAGTAAGATTCTTTTCCTCCCGGCTCGGGGCTTGGCCTTGTTCTCCTTTCACTGTGCAGCATGGCTTTAGTGGACAGGGGAAGGGAGCCGGTGTGGCAGTGTGACCGCCAGCCCTAAACGCAGGGCACCCTGAGCTCCCGGCAGTAAGGAAATGAACGGCCACCACCTCATCCCCCCCCAGCTCCTGCCCACTTCTCCTCCCCCGCGACGGGCACGATGAAGGTGCACGGAGCAGAGCAGGGTGTGGCAAGAGGACGTGCCACAGGCTTCGTGCAAGACAGCAACCTCAAGTGCATGGCGTAGGCCTGGCAGGAGGCAGTTTTCCCTCTCCCTTTCCTACCCGGCTTTCCTCTGCTGCTCGTAGAGCTCCGTGCTTTAGCAACCCCTGGGGGTGGTGAAGACACATGGATGAGGTGGGAGGACTGTCCTGCCATCGTATGTCTGCGAGCCATCCACCTGTTCCCACCAACCAGGCTCTGGAGACAGTGCTCACCTGCATCCACCCCAGACCAGCCTTTTCTTTCTGGGCTGCCGGTTAGCTCAGTGCACGGTACCGGAGCAGCTGCCGGGTTCTCCTGCCTTCTCCCCCTGCCTCATTAACCCAGGTTTCTTTCTCTCCCTCTCTGCCACAAACAGCAGCAGAAACGACCCAATCCTGAGCTCCGCCGGAACGTGACCATCAAATCTGAACTCCCACTGGGCGCACGTTAGTATGGGACAGTGGGCGTCAAGCTAGTCCTTGCTCTGGGGGTGTATTTTAGACAACCAGGCTGCAGGAGTCTGTGCCCAGCTCGAAGGGCGCTGAGCCCAGAGAAGGAGAGTGGAGCTCCTGGGATTGAGAAGGGGTATATCCCTGGACCCCTGCTCCTGATCTCTCCTGTGTCCTCCTAGGGCGGAAGATGAAGCCACTGCTACCACGGGTCAGCTCATACCTGGTACCCATCCAGTTCCCAGTGAACCAGTCACTGGTGTTGCAGCCCTCGGTAAAGGTGCCACTGCCCCTGGCAGCCTCACTCATGAGCTCAGAGCTTGCCCGCCACAGCAAGCGAGTCCGTATCGCCCCCAAGGTGAGTGGCTTCCATTTTCCTCGGAGGAGACACTCCAGTCAATTAAAGTGTTGGACCTATAGTTTGCAAGCACTCCGCTAAGTGTTCCTTGAGAAGCTTATAAATCTAGTTGGGTAGACAAGGCATTTTCCTTTGTATGACAAAGGAGAATTCAAGAGCATTATAAGAGCTAAAAAGGAACTTGGGTTATGGTGTAAGTGGTGTCAGAAGCCCATGGATTCCTGATGAGTTTATAAGAATTACATTTGGGTAAGCAAACAGGTGTGGCGACGGCATTCTAATGGGCGATGCCATGGAGGCAGGAGATACCAGTTTATGCCTAGTAGCAGTAGAGTGATTGGGTCAGTCTAGCTCGGGTTCTCAGCCTCCGTACCGCTGACATTCAGGGCTGGCTTATTCTTTGCTGGGGGTGGAAAGGGACGGTCCTACGCACTGAGGGATCTTTAGCAGCATCTCTTATCTCCCCACTAGATGCCAAGGGCATCCATCCCCCAGTGTGACAATTAGAATGTGTCCCGACATTGCCAAATGTCCCCTAGGGGGTGGGAGGGTGGGGATAGCGCCCCTGGTTGAGCGTCAGCGGCCTAGCTTGAGGAGAAGGTGAGGAGGGTTAAGTTAAGGCCATTTCGTGATAGGCTACCAAGTCTGGACTTCACTCTGTAGAGGATTTGTGAGCGAGAGCCGACTGATAACAAAGCAGAGAAAAGGGCCCCCCTGCCTCCTTCATAGAGATGGAAATAGCATAGGCTCTGGAGTTTAGAAAGACTTGGGTCTGCTTTATTTTTTTTTTAATTGAAAAAATATTTTTAAAATATACATAAAATTATACATACCACCATATGTAATTTTACCTAAATGTATCCCTGTGACTGTCGCACATATACTGTTTTTGCTCTAATGCAGTCTTTCCCCCCGTCTTCTCTTCTTTCTGCCTTCGCTCCCCCACCTTCACTCACATCGCCCTGCTGCCCGTGATGCCCGGTGCTGACAATGTAGTGTGCTTGCTTTTATCATGTATCCCTGCTCTTCACGTATTAGACGTACACGTACAGCCATAACCATTTTATATATGTACATACAACACCCAGAACATTCAAAATGGGATCACACTACAATTTCCTGCCACAGGGAAATTCTTCCAAGTCACTCGGCATTGGCTCTAATTCATTATTTCTTAACGGTCACATAATATTCCACCCTGAGGCTAGGCCATAAATTTTCCAGCCATTCAACTTTTATGGGTACATTTTGTTTCTGGGTTTTTTGCCCTACAGACAACACGGCAATAAATATCTTTGCGGGTACCTTTCTTACAAGTGCTTTTATTTCTGTGGGCTAGAAAACCAGATGTGAGATTGCCCAGTGGAAAGGTGTTTTCTATTTTATTAAATCTTGCTAGATATTGGTTTCCAAAAAACTATACAATAATGTACATTTCTACCAGCAATATGTGACAAGACCTATATCTTTGCCAGCAATTGGTATTAATAGTCTTTTAAATATTTGCCCATCTGCTATGTGTAAATGATATCTCCTTGTTTCATTTTATCTTTCTTTGCTTATCAGTAAGTGTGAGTACCTTCTCCTTATGTTGGGTCACTTGGAATGGTTTACCACGAGGTAGTTATGTAGGGGCATGGCCCATCTTTCTATGAGGTTTTGATAATAATATGTGAAAGTTCTTTGTTATTAAAATATTAACCTCTGTCTTTGGTGCTGAAGATATTTTTTACTTCTATTGTTTGTCTCTTTGTTTATGGAATCTCTTGCCACAGTAAGATTTTAAGTTTTTATATAGTCAACTATGTCTCTCTTCTCTTTTACAGCTTCTGGGTTTCCAGTCTTGCTTAAGAAGGTCGCCCCCCACCCTCAGATTGTACATGTAGTCTCCTAGATTCTCTTTCAGGATTCGTATGGTTTTAATTTTTCTGTTGAAGTCTTTGTATATGGTATGAAACAGGCATCCAATTTTATGGTCTCTCAGCTGGGTACTGATTGTACCAGCGCCATATTAAAACAGCGTTCTGCCTTTTACTCCCAGAATTGAACCACCACCTTCCTCATATATTCTCATATTTCATAGTTCGTAAGACTTTAAAAAGACCAAAAAGGATCAGTACCAGCATGTGGCTTATTTTAGTCATAATCTTGTGTCCCGCCTGGTGACTGGGGTGAATGTCAAGGCCTGGAGAGCCCCCTCTCACCGCACCCCTGCTTTCCTTTCAGGTGCTGCTAGCCGAGGAGGGGGTGGCCCCTCTGCCTGCCACGGGGCCCATGCAAGAGGACAAAGTCTTGCTTGGAGAAGGGCTGTCTCCTCTGCTTCCAGTTCAGTCCATCAAGGAGGAAGAACCCCAGCCTGGGGAGGAAACGCCGCCCTTGGGGAGACCCATCAAAGTAGAGAGCCCGCCCTTGGAGGAGTGGCCCTCGCCATGCCCGTCTGTCAAAGAGGAATCGTCTCACTCCTGGGGGGGTTCATCCCACTCTCCCACTCCGAGGCCCAAGAAGTCCTACGGTGGGCTCAAGTCCCCAGCCCGGTGTGTCTCGGAAATGCTCGTGATTAAACGAAGGGAGGGGAGGGAGATGAGCCGGTCTCGAAGGAAACAGCACCTCCTGCCTCCTTGTCTGGATGAGCCCGAGCTGCTCTTCTCCGAGGGCCCTGGGACTTCCCAGCGAGCTGCAGAGCTCCCTTTGCTCGCAGAGTCCTCTGAGCCTGCCTCCCAGCTTGGCTACTCCCAGGAGGAGGGAGGACCTTTTAAGACACCCATTAAGGAGACGCTGCCCATCTCCTCCACCCCAAGCAAATCTGTCCTCCCCATGACCCCTGAATCCTGGAGGCTCACACCCCCAGCCAAAGTAGGGGGGCTGGATTTCAGCCCAGTGCAACCCCCCCAGGCTGCCTTTGGCCCCTTGCCCGATTCCCTGGGGCTGACGGATTTTAGCACCACCCCGTTGAAAAGTATCCGCCTCTTTGACTCACCCCGAGAGCTCCTCAATTCGGAGCCCTTTGACCTCACCTCTGACCCCGACCCCTTCAGCACCTCTTCCCCCTCAGATATGGAAGTCCCCAAGCCAGACTCCCCTGGGCCAGAGGTGGCCAGCCTTTCAGCCAACCGTTCTCTGACAGAAGGCCTGGTTCTGGACACGATGAATGACAGCCTCAGCAAGATCCTGCTGGACATCAGCTTTCCTGGCCTCGAGGAGGACCCTCTAGGCCCTGACAGCATCAACTGGGCTCAGTTCATTCCTGAGCTGCGGTAGAGGCCCGACCTTACCCTTGCTGCCCAAGCCGTCCACAGTTCCAGGAGCTCGTCTGGCTGGGCCATCCCAGCATCATCTGGAGTGAGGACAGAGGCAGGGACCGTCCGCTCCTCTAGCTCCACTTCGCCTGGTCACGCCACGGCCACTACTGAGCCCTCTGCAAGCAGCGAGAGCCCGGTCACCGGTCACTGTGCCACCAATGCTCCCCAAGAGAATTCGGTTCCTCACTCTCCCTGCTAGGAGCTGAAGGGTGGGAACAGCAAAAGCAGGGGTGGAGAGATTAGGAACTGCCCAGCCTGTTTACACCTGTGCCCAGCAGTCTCCCACCTTACCTGCTCCTTGCAGGGTGGCCCTTGTAAATAGTGTATATTCTCCAAATTATCCTCTAATTATAAATGTAAGCTTATTTCCTTAGATCATTATCTAGAGAGTGCCAGAAGGTGGGTAGGATGACAAGGAGTTTCAGTTTGCTTCTGTTCCTTGCTTTTAATTCCTAGAGAAGGGAGGACCTGCAGTGCACGGTTTCTTCCAGGCCCAGGACACCTGCCTCAAGGGCTCTTTACTGTAGGCACCCAGACGAGCAGATCTGCTTCCTAGGGTCCCTCTTACTGCCCCTCCCTCCCACCTTCCCATGTTTCCAAGTCAGCGTTCCTGCAAGAAATCCCAAGAAAAAAGTCTCTCGTAATGGGTCAAGAGTTGAATTGGGGGTGGGGAAATGGATGCATCTGAAGCAAAGAGTGTGGGTACCTAGATGTGTTCCCATGAGACCTTTCTCTGATAACGTCCCTAATCATGCCAGAGAGACTAGCCATTGCCAAGAACTTGGCCCAAGGCTTGAGAAGACTGAAAGGGCCCTGCCCTGCCTAGCTTCCTTAGCTCGCACCTCAGCTTTGCAAAGAGCCACCTAGGCCCTAGCTGACCCCATGCATGTGAGCCAGCGCAAGAACACTACCATTTACTGTCAATAAAATCCAGGGTGGAAGTGTGGTCTCTGTGGCGTGTCGGTATCTGGTCCCTGAGGCATGTGGGGCTGGAGAAGAAGCGGGAGACAATGGTGACAGGGAAGCTGTAAGGCCTGAAGCCAGCACGAAGAAACACGTGAAGGAGAGTGCTAAGGGCTTTGGCCCAGACTTCCTCCCACATCCTGCACAGGCACACCACCTTTTGAGCGCAGAAACTGGCATATTTCCCAGGCTGGCCCTGCGTGGCCAGCCTCTTCAGAACCTCTGAACCTGATGGTTAACTTGGCCTTTTAGCACTCCCTGTAAGGGAAAGGCCTATGGAGGGGCAGGGCTCTCCCCTCCCAGAGCAGTAGGGAAGGATGGGCAGTTATAGGTGCCTCATGACCTCCCCCACATCCAGGGCCTGGAAGCCAGCCTGCCCTGCTTTTCTCTCCCTGCCCTCCTAGGTAAGTCCCTCCCCGGAAACTCCTCTGGTTACCATCTTTTGCTAAAAACATATGAGTTCTATCCCCTGCCTGTATCACCTGAAAGGCAGCCAGGTCCCAAGGGACTGAAGAGCCCTCCGAGGGGGGAGGTAAGGGCCTCCTCCTGCGTCACCATCCAGGAAGCATCACCATAGCAACCCCAACAGCAAACAATGCTGCCAGGAAAGTCTTCCCTGCAAAGCAGCCCCTCCTGGCAATCAGGCCCACAAGAGGGATGGCCAGTAGCCCACAAAGACAACCGAGGGGGCGGAATGATCCACCCCATGTCCAAAAACCTTTCTTGCAGGTACGAGGTGGGGCCCCTTCTCCACAGCCTATCTGTTTGCACCGTGCTGGGCTAAGGGCCGTTCCCCTGGGTGGGCCATACTTTCTTCTGGCCAGTAGATTTGGCCCAGAGCTCTCCTACCATCCTCCTCTCTTAATCCTATGGTATCGTGAACACAGAACTCAGAGAATAGGAGATGCCTGGTTACATCTCCCAGCCCCACCTACTGGGGTGGTCATGGAGAAATGACAGCGGAGTGGGCCCAAGAGACAGGTGAGTTTTGGGGACTCAATCAAGTCCTAGGGTGGAAAGGAGGGAGAGGTATTTTGAGTAGCGTAGGCAGATGGCTCAAGTCCCAGCTCTGCCACTCTCTGACCCAGCGACCCTGGGTGAATTATTTACCCTCATTGTGTCTTGCTTTTTGCATCCCTGAGATGGGAGAGTAACAGCATTTGCTCATAGGGTTATGAGGGTTAATTGAGTTGTGGATATGTTTAGCACAGTGTCAATACATATCTGCTACTGTTTATTTCACGGGAGGTGGGACACAGGAAAGGGAAGGAACCAGCCTTCTAGATGTTTTCCATACTTGATTATGTTTGGATGAGAAGTGAGGGAACTGCCCTGATGACAAAGAAACAGGTAACGGGATGAGTCCGGGAGAGAAGAGCCCCTGGGCTTCATTCTCTGGAGGGAGATTTTCCTTCTCCGTGTTGCTTGGGAAGGGGCATTTCCCCTCACCAGTTCCTGGCAGGAGCGGGGGGCAGCCAGAGTGGAGAGGACCGGTAAGGTAAGGAGTGAAGGGCAGGGAGACAGAAGCTGAGGAGAGGGGGTGGGAAATCTAACCTCACTGATGGAGAGAGCAGAAGGTGAGAAACCCCGGGGACTTCTACAGAGCAGACAGAGCTTCTGACGGCAGGGCAGGAATGGAGACACGGTTTTCGGCCAGGCCACCACAGTCCCAATGAGAATCCGGGGTCTCTTGTCGTCTCTGCAGCCACTCCTGGAAGAGAGAGGCAGAGTGGTCCCCCAGGCTCCCTTTTGTCTCTCCCTAGATGGCCCATGCCAGCGAGCCCCTGCTGACCCACCAAACGTGGGCTCAGCGTGAGTTCCTCCTCCCCAGTGAGTCCCAGGAGTGGCCCGGCTTCACCCCGCAGGCCCACCACCGGCTGGCCCTGAAGCCGCCGCCCTGCACGGAGGTCAAGTCCGAGGCGTGCCGCCGACTCATCTACCCTTGGAAGGACGCCGCCCAGCACACCGGGGGCTTTCACACGTGGCTGGATGTGGGCCGTCTGCCCGCCACCTTCCCCACCAGGCCCGACAGGCCCTACGATAGCAACGTGTGGCGCTGGCTGACGGACACCAGGGCCCACGGCTGCCCCCCGGCAGAGCCCCCCATCCCCCCTCCCTCCTGGATGGGTCCGAACAGCTTCCTGACCTTCCTCTGCTGCACTCCCATCTTCGTGGACGAGAACAGGAAGAACCAGGTGCGCGTCAGGACGGTGCGGGAGCTGCGAGAGCTGGACAAACTCCAGCTGAGGAGCGAAGCGAGGGCACCTCCCCTCGACGCCAAGGGCAACATCCTGCCCCCAAAGAACTTCAAGAAGTAAGAGGAGCTCCTTCCTTGCGGCGGGGAGGGGGGTGCTCACCCAACCTACTCCTGTTCAGGCGGCCCTCTCTCTCTCTGGTCCCTGTTTCTGATGTCTACCTCGGTACTCTAGGCCTCTGCCTTTGGGCATCGGTCCTGAAGGTAGCTGGAAGGAAGGTGTGGAGGCAAGGGAAGGACACCCAGGGGAGGTCGCTTAACCATTTAACTGGGATGCCCGGGATACACCTAGGTGCTTAATACCTGCTGGGCCCTGGGGGTACAGACAAACGTCGCTCTGTTCCTTCCCCCAGGGCGCTTAGGAAAGGCAAATACCTACCTACAGGCTCAGAGAGGCGGCTAACAAAACACCCATGCACACTACGTGTCCAAAGTGTAACACAGACAGTTGTGTTGTCAGAATAGCAATTACTAGTGGAAAGAGCTGAGAGCTGGAGTCGGAGGTTTGGATTAAAGTCCAGACTTGGCAAACTGTTTAGTTCTTCCGGACCCAATTCCATCACTGATAAAATGCGGACACTAAACACCACCTAATGGGAGAAGATTAAATGGGTAAATGGAGATAGGAAAGCACTATACAAAAAACAGGTGTTATTGCAGAAATGCAGAGGAGGGAGGGGTTGCTATGGGCTGGAGCGTCCCCCCAGGATGGCTTTGTGCAGAAACCAGGTGAAGGCTGGAAGGTAGGAGGCCCTCAGAAAGCTTGAAGAGGATGGAGGGTTGACTGGTCTGAGCAGAGACAGGAATGCCAAAGGGGTTAATAGAGTGCCCTGCTGCTCTCCCTCTCTGCCCACCGTGGGAACGCACAGCACAGTTATCTCCCGTACTGGGTCCAGTTTCCGAGGCGATAAGGCAGGAAAGGGGGCAGGGAATAAGAATAGAATATCTCAAATTCCAACCCCAAGGGCATTAACAGAAGCAGTGAGAGGGGTTGGAGAGGAGGCTGTGGAGATTTTTAAGCTTTTCCAAAAATGCCAGCAGTTGGTGATTTTGAGAGAAGATTATTCAGGGCTTTGGCTTCTGTCTGCAGCCCTTGCAGGACGGATTGTTGATTACTAGTATGTGCTAACTAACACTAGGCATACAAAGGTGATGAGACTTAGATCGCCCCCCAAAAATAACAATAAAAATAAACTTCAGTGAAATGATAGTGCCAGATGTTGTAATCACTTGAGCTATATTATTTATAACCTCTACTACCCCGAAGAGAAACTATTACTAGCAACCCCATTTTACGGATGGTCATCTGAAACTGGGAAGTCACCTATCTCGCCCAAGTTCACATGGCCAGGAAAGTGGCAGAGCTGGGGTTCGAATGCAGTTCTGGATCTGCATTCCTAACCATTTTCCCTCTTCCCTGACTGGGGAAATCAGAAGTGTTCACAGCTACTTTTGATGTGATATAACATTCTTTAAAGACAGCATAAGAAAAACACAATTATTCATCAAAAGAGCTCAGCGCAATGCCCGGCCTACAGTGAATGTGCGTGAGGGCAGAAGCTGCACGGGCTCAGGTCTAGGTAGCAATCTACCCAGCTCCATCACAAACTTGCTACGCCACCTTGACTTTCTCTGAGCCTCACTTTCCCCAGTACGTATTGGAGATGTACCTGGTACCTTGCAGGGTTGTTGGAAGATGAAAAGGCATGATGTGTGGCATGGAGAGGGGCTCAGTATGGTGTCATTAATACGTCGTCCCCGTGAGAGAAAGGTCCTTGTTTCCCTCTGTTTGCTGCTGGAGGCCCAGTCCTGGGAGCCAGGAATGAAGGAGTCCCAGACAAGGTTTTGCTGTTCACGGAGGACACGGCGCTTGAGGTGAACCTTGAGGATCGTGTACAAGTTCACCAGTGGGAGCGAGACAGAATGGTGAGAGGAAGGGCCCATCCCATCCTGTCGTTCCTTTTGAGCAGTTCTGGAAGGGGTTAAAATACATTTTAAAATGTCACGAGATCAGGGGTGCCTAGGTGACTCAGTTGGTTAAGCAGCCACTCGGTTTCAGCTCGGGTCATGATCTCAGGGTCCTGGGGCCGAGCCCCGCGTCCAGCCCCATGTCAGGCTCTGCGCTCAGCATGGCATGTGGATTCTCTCTCCCTCTCCCTCTGCCCCTCCCCCTACTCATGCTTGCTCGCTCTCTCCCTCTCTCTCTCTAAAATAAATAAATCTTTTTTTAAAAAGTCTCTAGATCGGCGAGAGGGCACATTTTAAGCGTGAGAGACCCAGAAAGGGCTTCAGATGGGTCTAAGCTTCAAGATGCCCACGACATTGCTGAGCAATAGAGCACGTATACATAAACCCAGCCGTTCTCAACTCCAGTAGCACATTGCAATCACCTGGGCCTCTTTAAAAAATGCTGAGTTTGAGCCCCACCCATGAGATTCTAACTTGGTTGGGCTGAGGGGTGGGCTGCCTGAGCACAGGGATTTTTAAAAAGCTCCTGAGGAGTGATTCTAATGTGCAGCCAGGCTTGAGTGTGTCTGATGTAAACCAAAGACAGCAAACGGGGATATCTGAGGGACAAGCTGCAAAGCATGTGGAAGCACAGGAAATTTGCCCCTATTCGACCATTGTTTTTTTTTTTTTTTTTTTTAAAGATTTTATTTGAGAGAGAGAACACAAGCAGGAGCGGGAGGAGGGGCAGAGGGAGAGGGAGAAGCAGGCGCCCCTTGATCCCAGGACCCTGAGATCATGACCTGAGCCCAAGGTAGATGCTTAACCATTGTTTTTTAAAAAGTCAGTCTCTGGGGCGCCTGGGTAGCGCAGTCATTGGGCATCTGCCTTCGGCTCAGGGCGTGATCCCAGCATTCCCGGATCGAGTCCCACATTGGGCTCCTCCGCTGGGAGCCTGCTTCTTCCTCTCCCACTCGCCTGCTGTGTTCCCTCTCTTGCTGGCTGTCTCTCTGTCACATAAATAAATAAAATCTTTAAAAAATTAAAAAAATAAAAATAAAAAGTCAGTCTCTCTCTATTGAACCTAATGCTACAGGCCTATAGAAGAGGGAGCCATGAGACCAGGTGTCATAGGGCAGCAGTTCAGAGCAGGAAGGCTTCTTGGACGCGGGATGAGAAGGGGCACCTGAGCTGCGTTCTCTACTTCCTGCCGGCACTGCCTTAGCACAGGACGTGGGGCGGAGGGACAGTTAGCGTCTGGATAATGACATATAGATAATATGTAAAAAGAATGGGAGACTGACCATCTAAACAACATAATTTCACCCTCCTAAAGCCAGACCCACACACGGGGTGCATGCTCTCTGACATAGACCAATATCCAAGAAGGAAGAGACACAGAGGGATTCCCTACAACCCGATCACTCTCTAGCTTGTGTTAGAGTAATAGAAAAATGTTAGCCAAACAAGGCTTCACACTTCAGTCTCAAGATGTGCATGACAAATAAGCTTTCAGGGCATAAATGCATTATTTTCTTATGGCACTGACGTTAATGACAACAGTTGGTCAGCCTTTACCGCTATCAGAATATAACGGGATCCCCCTGCTGGGGGTGCCTGGGTGGCTCAGTCAGTTGAGGTCTGACTCTTGGTTTTCGCTAAGGTCATGATCTCGTGGTTGTGAGATCCAACCCTGAGTTGGGCTTTGCACTGAGTGCAGAGTCTGCTTGGGATTCTTTCCCTCTCCCTCTGCCCCTCCCCTCATTTGCACTCTCTCTCTCTCAAAACCAAACCAAAACAAACAAACAAAAAACCACACCAGGATCCCAATGATGATCCTTCCTTACTTTGAATATTAGCTTGGGACCTTGACTAGTTGGCATTTTATCATTATCATAATTTGAAATAATTCTGATTTTTTTAAAAGCCTATAGAATTTTTTAAAAGTAATCTCTACACCCAACATGAGGCTTGAACTCACAACCCCGAGATCAAGGGTCAGATGCTCTACCGACTGAGCCAGCCCAGCGCCCCAAGTCCATGGAATTTTTAAGCATGGTTTGATGTTTAATACTAAGGGTTTCCAAAAAATTTTCTTTTGAGAGAAACATGAAGAACTATAAACTGGGGGGCTTACCTTTGTACTATTGTGAAAATACTTTTATTAAGCTATGAGAAAAGCATCATGCTTTCCCTTCTTACTTCTCCTACCATGCCCCCACCTCTCCTTTGACCTCTCTGTTCTCTGCACACCCCTTTCCCCCAACAGGTACCGGCACATCTCCGCTGGTGGAAGGTTTGAGCCCCGAGGCCTCCAGGTCATGCCCAGCGCACTTCCCAATGATTTTGCCAGGGGCTGGCCCTGCCCGAACCCTCTGCCTCATTACCAGGAGAAGGTGCTAAAACTGGCCCCGCTGCCTAGTGCGCCTCTGAGTGAGGACCTTGTGAGGAATTACCAAGCCCTGATAGAGACCCGGGTTGCCTTGCCCCTCTGTCATCTCTCCAAGGCACCACCTGGTAAAACCTTAGGGAGGAAGACAAAGAGAAGACCTGGACAGATCTAAAGAGCCTCCAGCCGGGCGAGGACCGTGGTGGGCTACTGTGTTCTCAACCAGCGAGGAGCCTTTGGGGTGGCTGAAGGACTGGCTTCTGCAGCACAGAGCCTCGCCGCCGTCCCTCCAACTGCAAGCCACCTCTGTCCCCCAGGCTCCTGGAGACGCTACTGAAACTCTAAGTCATTACCTGTCTTCCTTGGAGGGCTCTCTCATAGCAGGTGGGAGGATTGAGTGGGGTGGAGCAGGGACAGCAGAGGGGGGTCCAGTTTTTAGGTACAGAATGAAGAGTGGGGAGGAAGAAGGGGTGTGTGTGTGTGTGTGTGTGTGCGCGTGAGTGTGTATGGGGTGGGGGACGAGGCACTGTAAGCAATGTGGCTACAGAGTTACCTTGACTCCCATAACCTATTTGGAACAAAACTGGGATTGGTCAGGGTACAGGAAGCTTCTGGGGCAAAATGACCTCGATTCTGCACCTCCCTAGACCATGTGCTGTCTGGACAAAGACCAGAAGCAGCTCTGCTGGGTTGTCGTTCCCACGCAGGGTGTGGGAGCAGAGGTGAGGCCCAGGCTGGTGCTAGAGGATAGAAGAGTCAGGGCTGAGAAAGGCTGACCAGGTCTCTGCGGAGGGACAGGAGTAGAGCAAAGTAGAGAATCAAGGTAAAATGGTGGTCACCTCAGAGCATTCAGTTAGGGCCTTGGGCCTGTGCTGCAGTTGACCCCGGATGCCCCAGCTTTTGTCGTGGGGGCCAGAGACAAGGGGCCTAAGGTGAAGGCAGGCAAATCCTGTTGGTCAGGAAGGTACTGCCCCCAGCTGGGGTGGAGGTTGGCTGTGGGAGGCCCAGGAGAAGGGGCAGCAGAGAGGCAGCTGGAAGGGGAGAAGTTGTATGCTGCGGGCCCACCTGACCTCTGTGTGGCCCTGTCCTACCCCAGGTTGGTGATCTTCCTCGGCAGGGGTTCTTCTGGCCTTCTGGCCACTGCGCTCTTGCCCACTTTTCTCAAGCCCTCTAGGTCCCTGGGAATGGAAACCCTACCAGGGTTCTAGCCCTGGTTTGACCACAAACCAGCTATATGACCTTTGGGAAGGGCATTGTCACCCTCAGGCTTTCAGCTTCCTCATTTGCACTGTGGGAGCCACTAAGGTACAAATCAGCGGAGTAAAGAAAACGATGTAAGTGAGATACTGCGAAGCGTCTGGCCCACTGTAGGCCCTCCATAAATGAGGCCTCCAACCAGTCGTCATTCATAGAATACAGACAATGGGTGGGGTATTACTCAGTCATAAAGAGGCAGGAGTATTGACACATGCTATGATGTGGATGAACCTTGAAAACAGGACGCTGAGGGGCGGGGGGTGGCTCAGTCGGTTAAGCATCTCCCTTTGGCTCAGGTCATGATCCCGGGGTCCTGAGATCGAATCTTGTGTGGGGCTCCCTGCTCAGCGGGAGCCTCCTTCTCCCTTTGCCTCTGTCCCTCCTCACCTCTCCCCTCCCCACCCCGCAACATGTTCTCTCACACTCACTCTCTCACTCACACTCTTTCTCAAATAAATAAAGTCTTTTTTTTTTTTAATGACACTGGGTGAAAGAAGCCAGGCACAAAAGGCCACATATAGTATGATTCTATTTCTATGAAATATCTAGAAAAGGCGAATCCATAGAGACAGAAGGTGAATTGGTGGTTGCCAGGTGCTGGGGGAGGGGCAAGTGGGGACTGACTGCTCAGTGGGTACAGGGTTTTCTTTTAGGGTGGGGAAAATATTTTTGAACTAGACAGAAGTGGTTGCATAACATCATGAATGAACAAAATGCCACTGAATTGTATACTTTAAAAATGGCAATGGTTTTGGGGGCGCCTGGGTAGCGCAGTCGTTAAGCGTCTGCCTTCGGCTCAGGGCGTGATCCCCACGTTCCAGGATCAAGTCCCACATCAGGCTCCTCGGCTGGGAGCCTGCTTCTTCCTCTCCCTCTCCCCTGCTGTGTTCCCTCTCTCGCTGGCTCTCTCTCTGTCACATAAATAAATAAAATCTTTAAAAAAAAATGGCAATGGTTTTGTTACGCGGGTTTCATCTCAATTAAAACCAATTACAATAGATAGGATGTGATAGTTTCCAGATTTCATTCTGGTTCCAAAGCTGTGGTTCCCCTCCTTAACACTTCTGCCCCAGGATACGTGTGGGGGATGGGCAGGGACTAGCGCTGAGGGGGAAGGAGAATCCCCTGCGTACTCCAGGGGAGTGACAGCTCTGGGAACGTGCCCATTCTTCCCACTTTGGCTTAAGAAGGATGGTGGAAAGCAGGAGATCCCTTTACCTAGGGTCCTAGCAGGTCAGAACTGGGCAGGCCATGAGGATAGAAGACGAGCCCCGTCAGGCTTTAGATGGCAAACCAGGACCCATGGAGAAGTGGCTTGCTCTGGGCTACACAGCCAGGCATCCCCGCCCTCCCAGAAGGAGAAACGAAGCACTGGGCTGGGCGTTGGGACTTGAGGGCTTGTGTAGTCATCCTGCTGCTTATCTCTGAAAGTAGCCCACTATGCCTGGGTTTTGTCACCTCCACAATGAGAGGCCCCGGGGAAACTTAGAGGGTTAATATGAAGAGTTTGGAGAGTGGGAGGAAGGAAGCCACTGGTATTCTTCAGAGGAAGCCTCCTCCCCCGCTGGCCTGGAAGCCATGGGAGGGCAGAGAGGTAAGGGGCCCTTACACAGACTCCTGCCTCGGCAGACCCAGACCAGTCCAGAGGCTGCTCGCCTTCCAAGGACTTCCACCCGACCTTTCTGCTCTGCTCCCGGGAGAACAGCCTCCTTCCTGCTGGCAAGGGGGCCCACAGCATCATCAGAGGCCTTGTCCATGCGGCAGCCTGAGATGCAGAAGCAAGACTTCTGAAATTCCTGAGCCTCAGTGGGCCGTGGAGGTCTGAGGGACAGCAATAGTATCCAGACCCCCTCCTGGGCCTGGGGACTCTTCCAAGGTGGTCCCCAGCTCAGCCTGCTAGCAGCCACGATCACCACCCCCCACCTCCCACCCCTGCCCCCACATACACTAATAAGTATGGAGTTCTTGAAAGCCTTTGTGGAGTGGAGTGGGGGATTCCTCTCCCCGGGCTTGCTTTAAAGATCTACTCTCTCACCACAACTTTTGAGGGGAAGCAGAGTGAACATCCCTCCCCCAACATACCTAGCACACCAATCCCAGAACACCCCGTGCTCTGCTGAATGCAACCGGCTTCATGGACACTAATTAATCCCAGCACAGAGGCCTCAGGGCCACTACTGGGTCAACGACTCCCCAACTCCCCTTCCGCAACCTCCCTCTGCCTAAGGCAGGTATTGGTCTCATGAGCTGGTTCAGGTTCCTGAGTGACTGGGGCCAGGGGAATGGTGGGAGGTCAGTGTGTGCTGGGAACCCCTGTGGGAGAGACATGCCGGGCCAGCCACACTGTCACCCACGATCTTCAGTCTTCAGTCTTCATCTGGCTGTCTGCCAGGGTTGTCCCATCTGATTGCTATGCCTCAAAAAGCCCCCTTGCTGCTCCCTGAAGTGACAAATCAGACATCCTTTCTCCCCCAGACTCACTTCCCACCTTCCTTAGAACCCTCTGGCCTTTTCATGTCTACCCATCGCTGACCCGCTTGCTCTGAGCCCTTCATCTTCTTGCTTCTCTTCCGCCACCAAGCCCCCTTCTACACGTACTGTCCACTGAACCACATTTACTTATTTTCAATACAGACAGTTGCTTCTTCCTATTTATCATAAGGAGTGGTTTCAGTGGCCATTCCTATAGTTGTCCATCTCACGGTAATCTCAAGCCGACGCACACTCTGCAGGTCCCAGGACAGAACCTCACGAACGCGTCCACGCTGCTGCATCCTGCCCCTGTTCCAGCCGAAGGTCAAGGTTTTGCCGGGTGGCTCCCCTTAGCCCACGACCATTCTCCCCGGGTGTTCACTGAGCACTGACACTAGGTATCATACATGGTTCCTAGTGAACAGTCAGCGACTTCTGTAGCACGAGTATCACTAGGACATGGAGGTCATGGACAGGGGTGTTGAGGGCAGGCCCAAAGCTTCGGCGAGGAGAGAGGGGAAAATGGAGGGAAATGGAAGCAGGAAAGAAAGGAGATAAACCCAGGAGGGAGGAGGAGAAGTGCTGAAGCCAGAGAGGCAAAGCCAGAGCCTGGGAAGCAATAAGGTCCAGCATGCATGGAGGTCCTGGGCAGCTTTGTCTGTCAGATCCTCTGAGGGCATTTGCAGGATCCAGATTTCAGCACAGAGCCTGGTAGGTGGGAGGAATAGGCAAGTACGTGCTGTGGGTGTAAGAGAAAGGGGAAGGAGTAGATTGGGGTCTGGAGTGAGTGCCCAGGGCATTAGTCGGACTCTGCCACCAACAGGTCAGGTGGGGAACTCAAAGGGCTGTTCTAGCGTCTCATTGCCAGAGGGTTAACGTGGGTTAATAACGGCACGTTTCCTCCTGTGTCCATGGGAGTCCTTCTGACCCATTCGTTCAAGTAATTTTGGATAAGAAGAGTGAGAAAAGACAGGGGAAAAAAGCCTAGGATCTGGTGAGAAGGTGGACAAGTAATTAAAAATAGTGTGAGAAATAATGTCAGAGATAACCAGTCCAGTTGTAGTGTGGGAGCGAAGGGGAGAAGCATCTAGGAGTATGCATGTGTGTGTGTAAGCACACGGGTGTGTGTTTGCATGTACAGCTTCCAAAAACAGCAAACATCTACTCAGCACTCATTACGTGTT
This sequence comes from Ailuropoda melanoleuca, assembly GCF_002007445.2. Classification (NCBI taxonomy): domain Eukaryota; kingdom Metazoa; phylum Chordata; class Mammalia; order Carnivora; family Ursidae; genus Ailuropoda; species Ailuropoda melanoleuca. Next base: position 3,803,672 of record NC_048233.1, on the reverse strand, counting down.
AGGCAATGTTTTGAGAGCTTTCCAAGAATCACCCCATTTAATCCTTACAGCACTATGAGATAGATTCCATCATAATCTCCATTTTAGAGATGAGTAAACTGAGGCATAGAGAGCTCTTAACCAGTTTGCTATTCTGCCTCTCATTTAAACTTCACAGAAATTCTACAAATTGCATGTCATTTCAATTTTACAGGAGAGGGAGTAAATGCCAAAAGCTTAAGCACTTCACTCAGAGTCACCCAGTTAGTTAATGAATGAGTTGGACTACTTGACCAAGCTTCGTCTGAGTTCAAAATACCATGTTCGTGGTGGTTTCGTCAATGGAGAGAAGCACTGAAATTTTCCGTGCCTTGGTTTTGCCATCCATAAAATAGGAGATTATCCAAGTGTCAAATATAAAACACTGTCATGGTCTGGTAGTTTTGCGGGTGGAGGTAGGGTGATAAATTTCAAAGCTGGCACAGACCTCCTGGAACCCTTGTTGGACAGGAGAATTCTGGAAAATAGCTTCATTCCTGTCCTCAGCAGATCTGACAGGGCCAGAGGAGAAAGCCTGAAATAGAACTGGCTGCCCTTAACCATCCATGGGCTCAAGGGAGCTATTTGTCTAGCTCTGAATAACCCATTCTATGAGGAATATTCTGGGAATTTCCTTATGAGGCAGAGCAATGTCTGGGTGGTTTCACTGTGCCAAATGAGCTCTCCTCCCCATCTCTACCGTCAGAGATAAGAATCGGCGCTACTCAGCCTTGAAGAAAAAAGGCTAAAAAAACAGGTATAAAGATATTTAGAGGCATGAAAGCTTATCCCACGGAAGGTGGGAACCAGTTCATTTCCATCTCCACTGTGGCTTGGACAAGAAGGCAGAAATTTTGAATAATAGCTACAGGGATTTAGATTAGATATAAAGAAGAACTTCCTGAAACAGCGGAGAGTTGTTGACATAGATTATATCGGGTTCAAGGAAACGAGCTGTGAATCTATTTAGACCAGCGCCATCCAGCAGAAGTATAATAGAGCCATACATGTGACTTTAAATTTGTTAGTTGCCATATTAAAAAGGTAAGAAGTTGGGTACCTGGGTGGCTCAGTCAGTTGAGCTCTAGACTCTCGGTTTCAGCTCAGTCATGAGATTGAGCCCCGCTCAGGGTTCCAAGCTTGGCTCAGGGTCTCCCCCTCTGCATCTCCCCACCACCCTGCACTCTCACGCTCTCTCTCAAATAAATAAAAAATTTTTAAAAAATTTAATCAATAAAAAATAAAAAAGTAAAAACAAACCTGTGCAGTTCATTTTTAAAAAAGATTTTATTTATTTATTTGTTGGAAGAAGGGAAGCGCAAGCAGGGGAAGTGGCAGGCAGAGGAAGAAGCAGGCTCCCCACTGAGCAGGAAGCCTAATGCGGGACTTGATCCCAGGACCCTGGGATCATGACCTGAGCTGAAGGCAGATGCTTAACTGACTGAGCGACCCAGGCGTCCTGAAGTTCATTTTTGTAACATATTTTATTTAACACAATAGATCCAAAATATGATCAATATAAAATAATGTAAACTATGTAAAAATAATGAAGTATTTCACATTGTTTCTTGTATTGTTTTCAAAATCTGGTGTAGAATTTACAGGTACAGCAAAGCTCTCTTTAGACTAGCCGTCCCTCAAGTGCTCGATAACCATGCGTAGCTGGTGACTGCCGTCTTGGCCAGCACAAATCTAGGCTCGCTAATGATTGTCTGACACCCAGAGACAAGCATAAGGTGTGGTCTTGTTTTATCTAAAGGCAGAAAGTTCTCTAGAAGACCCGGGGCAGTGACCGTGAAGACCAAGAGAACCTTACGTTTAGAGCCCCTCTCCGCCTTCCTCACCGCTAGAAATACAAAGACCCGTGGCCCTCTGGCTGTCGTCGAACCCACCCAGCAGTGTGCTGCGTATTCTTTCAGTAGAGGGAATCCCGACCCTCTCAGGTCTGTTGGACTTAGGGTTTGGTGGCTTCTTAACCCTGGTGGGAAGAGCACTGTGCCAAGGAGAGTCAGGAAAACGGTTCCATCCGGGGTAGACGAGGTAACTCCATTCTCTCTACGGCAGGAGACAATGTTCTCTGCCCCTGCTAGTCTTCCTGGTGCGAGTGACTGGTCACCGGAGGAGCCAGGCCGGACAGAGGGGATGGAGAGGAGCAGCTCTACCCTGGCTGGGTGTGTGTGGGGTCAAGCACTGTCCCAGCCTAACCTAGCCTACCTGCAGTATTCCGAGTTCTCGGTGTGTGACCCCCTTCCTCCAGCTATGAGCACAGCCCTCTCCCTCACCTTGTTCTCATCTCTGCACGGAGTCAGCTACCCACTGCCTGACCCCCATGGCTCCCTCTCCTTCTGTCTGCTTTCCTCCTAAAATGTGAACTCCATGAGGGTGGGCCTTTCTTCGGGTTCACCATGGTGCACCCAGAGCTTACCTCAGTGCCTGACACATAGTACGTGCTCAATAAATCCTTCTTGACTGAATGAAAGGAAAACTTGCTATAATTCAGAGGAGAACCAATGCAGTGAGGGAGGCAAATCTCATGCTTCCATTTTTTTCTCACGAAATTTCTGAATTTGGATCCATTCACTTCAACTTCTATGTGAAGTTGAAAAAAATGAGAGAAATTACAGATATTTCCCAAGTGTCTTGGAAGGGAAAACCTCCACTTCTATTCCTGACAATAGAAGACTGGTTTAATCTTCCTCAGTAGTGCTCCTGGAAGTTTTCTCCCCACGTCTCACCATTAGAGTTCAATGTAGCTATTCCTTGTAAATGAATTGGTTTGTTGAGTTCTGTAAAACTCAGGTTAAAAAATGACCAGTGGGGGCTCCTGGGTGGCACAGCGGTTGGGCGTCTGCCTTCGGCTCAGGGCGTGATCCCAGCGTTATGGGATCGAGCCCCCCATCAGGCTCCTCCGCTATGAGCCTGCTTCTTCCTCTCCCACTCTCCCCTGCTGTGTTCCCTCTCTCGCTGGCTGTCTCTATCTCTGTCGAATAAATAAATAAAATCTTTAAAAAAAAAATGACCAGGGAATGAGGTGCCTGGCTAGCTTATCAGAAGAGTGTGTGACTCTTGATCCAGGGTTTGGGCCCCACGTTGGGTGTAGAGATTACTAAAAATAAATAAACTTTAAAAAAATGACCAGGGAGGGAAGTGAGGTAAATTATTGGCAAAGACACAGACCACCCAGCTGAGGATGCAAACTGGCCTCAGAACATTCCCTGGCATTTCTCCATCTTTTCTTTTTTTTTCTTTTTTTTAGTTAGACAAACCTAGATTTTTTTAAGTCAAAGCATAGTTGACATATAGTATTAGTTCCAGGTGTACTAGATAGTGATTTGACAATTATATACATTATACGGTGCTCGCCCTGGTAAGTGTAGTCACCATCAGTCACCCTACAGAGTATTACAATATTCATGATTATAATCCCTAGGCTGTAATTTTCACCCTCATGACTTATTTATTTTATAGCTAGAAGTCTGTACCTCTTAACCACTCTGCCCGCTTTGCCTATCCCTCAACCCCCTCCCCTCCCGCAACCATCAGTTTGTTCTCTGTACTTATGGATCAGTTCTGCTTTTTGTTTGTTTATTTGTTTGTTTTTTTTTTTAGATTCCACATATAAGTGAAATTATGTGACATTTTCCTTTCTCTGTCTGACTTATTTCACTTAGCATAATATCCTCTAGGTCTATCCATGTCGCTGCAAATGGCAAGGTTTCCTCCTTTTATATGGCTGAGTAGTATTCCTCCGTGTGTGTGTGTGTGTGTGTGTGTGTGTGTGTGTGTGTGTGTGTGTGTAAACTACATCTTTATTCATTTATGCATGGACACTTGGGTCGCTTCCATTATTTGGCTATGGTAAATAGTGCTGCAATATACATAAGGGTGTATACATCTCTTCAAATCAGTGTCTTTATTTTCTGTGGATAAATACCCAGTAATGAGATTTTATACCATATCTTCTTTATCCATATATCTATTAATGGACATTTAGGTTGCTTCCCTATCTTGACTATTATAAATAACACTGTGAGAAACATGGAGGTGCGTATACCTTTTTGAATTAGTGTTTTCATTTTGGGGGGGTAAATACCTAAAAGTAGAATTAGTGGATCATGTGATAGCTCTATTTTTGGTTTTTTAAGGAAACTGCATACTGTTCCCAGAGTTGCTGCACCAGTTTGCATTCCCACCAACAGTGCAAGAGGGATCCCCTTTCTCCACACCCTCGCCAGCACCTTGCCAGCACAATATTCTGACCAGTGTGAGGTGATAGCTCATTGCAGTTTTGATTTGTATTTCCCTGATGAAGAGTGATGCTGAGTATCTTTACATGTGTCTGTTCACCATTTAAGCCTTGTATGTCTTCTTTGGAAAAATGTCTATTCAGGCTCTCTGCCCAAATCGGATTATTTGGGGGGTTTTTTGGTATTGAGTTGTATGAGTTCTCTATACACTCTGAATATTAGCCCCTTACCTGATACATCACTTGAAAATATCTTCTCCCATTCAGTAGGTTGCCTTTTTGTTCTATGATGGTTTCCTTCGTTGGGCAGAAGCTTTTTATTTTGGTGTAGTCACAATTGTTTATTTTTGCTTTTGTTGCCATTGCCTTTGGGGTCAGATCCACGAAAGTGTTGCTAAGTTCGATGTCCATGAGTTTACTGACTATGTTTTCTTCTAGGATTCTTATGGTTTCAGGTCTTACATTTATATCTTTAATCCATTTTGAGTTTATGTTTGTGTATGGTATAAGAAAGTGGTCCAGTTTCATTCTTTTGCATATTGCTGTCCAGTTTTCCCAACACCATTTGCTGAAAAGACTGTCTTTTCCCTATTGTTCTTGTTTCCTTTGTCGTAGATTAACTGACCATGTAAGCATGGGTTTATTTCTGGGCTCTCTTTTCTGTTCCATTGATTTATGTGCCTGTTTTTGTGCCAGTACCATACTGTTTTGGTTACTACAGCTTTGTACATGACTTGAATTCTAGAATTGTGATACTTCTAGCTTCGTTTTTCTTTTTTAAGCTTGCTTTGGCTATTCAGTGTCTTCTGTGGTTCCATACAAATTTTAGGATTGTTCATTCTAGTTCTGTGAAAAATACTTCTGGTATTTTGATATGGGTTGCATTGAATGAGTAGACTGCATTGGGTTCATCATCTTATCAAAAGGAGTTCTTTAGCTCCTGAGAAAGAAGAACTCAGAGTTTTGCATTGCCAGAACATTCCCATTCTCCCTGCAACTTGGGGAAAAAACAAATTTACAAAGGAAGAAACCAAGGATCACAAAAAGGCAAAAGAGAGTTTCCTTACCCCTGAGCCCCACTCCAAGATGGTGCGATAGATTGTGAATAGAGAGCGTTAGTCTGGGCCGCAGAACACAGGGACCAACTTGACTCTTGCACAGTTACATTCCAGAGAATGGCGTTTCCTGAGCACCGGTGCTCCCACCGCCAGGCAACAAAGGCCTTGTCAGAGCAACTGGAAATGAGGTGATGCTGTCCCCAACCTCACCCCACCCAAACTGCAAACTCTGAAGTCTCCATTCTACACCAAAGGTATGTTCACTCTTTCCTGGGGTTCAGTCTCCAGACCCAAGTGCACCTAAGAGTTCGGAAACATCCCATCCATGTTGTCAGTCTGGCCCAAGGCAACTTTGCTAAGTGCTCTGGAATCATCTCATTCTTGTTCATTAATAGCATTACTCTTCCAAAAAGAAAATGAATTAATCAAGACCTCTTGAAGATGTTGAAGAATTTTTAAACCTAAGGAGTGAATTGCCAAAAATACAATTGGAGGCGATACCTTTCGGCATTGGGCCCATCCAGCATGGTAGTATGTAGGCCACTCACTGCTCCATCAGTGCATTCGGTTGGCCCTAGTGAAGCGACCACAGGAACCAGTGCAATGTGTCAGTGGATCCTCTTTGAACTCTACCCCTGGCAAAGGTGCGGCAAATGGACATCAAGGCATGGGAGGGAACTGGAATATTCCTCTGAAACTGAGTGTAAATGAAACCAGGATGTGGGTGGGCCAAAACTCGATCAATGGAATCATACTACAGTTTTGTTTTCATTCTGTGCTTATCATCTTCATCAGTCTTCTCTTTCTGCCTGGTGGACATTGAGCAGGACTTGGGAGACAGAACACCAGGGTCTGATTCCCGGCTCTGCTGTATAGTAACTGAATGTCAGGTGAGATTTCTAAGTCTCAGTAGATTAGCTTTCAGGGACTGCCATAACAAGTACCACTAACTGGACGGGTTAAAGAACAGAAATGTATTCTCACAGTTCTGGAGGCTGCAAGTCCAAGATCAAGGTGCTGGCAACGTTGGTTCTTTCTGAGGGTACTGAGAAAGGATCTGGCCCAGGCCCTCCTTCTCCCAGCTTCTGGTGGATACTGGCAACATTTAGCGTCCTTTGCCTTATAGATGCATCACCCATTCTCAGCCTTCATGTTAATGTGGCATTCTTCCTGTGTACAGCTCTGTATCCGAATTTCCCCTTTCAGTAAGGACACAGTCATGTTGGACTACTGACCTCATGTTAACGTCATTATCGCTTTAAAGACCCTATCTCCTAATAAGGTTACATTCTGAAGTGCTGGGAGTTGGGACTTTAATGTACAAATTTGTGGGGGACACAATTTAACCCGTAACACTTAGGTACTTCTCTCGTCTATAAACGGGGATCACAATGCAATTCTTCCTCATATAATTGTCATGCCTGTGAAAATGCCTCAAACAGACTGGGTCTGTAGAAGGCCATCGGAAATCTTGTCTGTCTGAATGTGTGTGTGCGCCTTGGTGATATCTGGACCAGACTGTGCCCCTAAGGAGCAGGGTTCAATTGGGGCTCCCATCCTGTACATGTTCAACACACGTGAGCGAGTGCTTGACCCAATGCATTTTGATGATGGTGAAGATAAAAGGCTGGAGAGAAATATCTGATGACAGACGAGCCAGGGCTTGGTTTGATTCCAAGTGCCGGTGAGGAAGTGGAGGGCGAGGAGCCCCCGAACCCTGATAACTGGAGGGCACAATGGTATAAATACTCTGGAGGACAAGTTGGCGTTATGCTAATGGGGGAGAAGCTGTATCTGACGCCCCAGCCATTCCACACCCAGGTATATAGTCTAGAGAAACGTTTACACGTGTGCCCAGGAGGCATGTGTAAAAATGTTCATAGTACCACTGTTCGTAAATGAAAAATGACCTAAGGGGCGCCTGGCTGGCTCAGTCAGTAGGGCATGTGACTCTTGATCTCAGGGTCGTGAGTTCAAGCGCCATGTTGGGCATGGAGCCTATTTAAAAACAAAAACAAAAACTAACAGGAAAGTAACCTAAGTTTCCTAAACCTGATGTATTCACAGAGGAATAACATTCAGCTGTTAAAGAGAATTAATAGAGCAATGTATATCTCATGGATGAATCTCACTAACAAAATATTGAACAAAAAAGGGACAATTTGCAGAAGGATACATGTAACTGGTCAGGGAAAGCTAAATGACATGTTGCTTAAGATACATATATACACATATGCATAAAGAGTAAAAGGACAAGTACGGGAGTGGTGAGACGCCAGACTGAGGAAGGGATTTATCTGGGGAAGAGAGGTGCAGGGGGCGCATCAACTATATTTATAATAGTTTGGTTATTTTTTTAACCGAGGTGACCAGTAAAAGGTATTGGTTATTCTTGATTACTTTCTGAGCGTTTGAATTATAATGCTTTTCAAAGAGCCGGGACTCAATCAGCTTTACATAAAGAAGAGGGAGAAGCTGGGGCCCTGCTTGTGGGGGAGATTCAGAGCTGCTCTTGCCGCCCCTGCCCCCTGGAACCCAGAACCCAGAGTAAATTAGCTGAAGACTCTGACCCCTGCCACGCCGGAAGGTGGAGACCCAGAAAGGTGAAACCTCTCCTGTTGACGGAGAGGAGAGGAGGGAAGGACATTCTGAGGCTCCCCCCCTTTGCTCTGAACCCAGTTATTGGCCTGCACCCCACCCCCGAACTGCAGAGAAGCCCAGTGGAGAGAGCAGCGGGGCAGCCCAGAGGAGGGAGGGCACACGCACATGGATACACGTGCCTGCATCCCACGCACGCACCAAGCACGCAGGCTGACTCCCCCACACGCCCACACGCACTGCCTTTCAAACAAGCTGGCACGGACACCCTGACAGTTTACAACACTCTTACACCCCCTCGCGCTTGGAGGCAGACACACACACACACACACACACACACACACACACACACACACACACACACACACGCGCGCGCGCGCGCACACACACCCCTTCCACCAGCCACTCGGACCAGGACCCCGGAGTTGGATGCGCTGCAGAGCCTGCCACCTGCAGGCCCTGCCACCCCTCCCCGCCCCCCCTCCCCGCCCCGAGTGCTGGGTTTTTCCAGCCGGAGCCTCACTCCCTTTACTGCAATCTCTGGAAATTGGTGTCTGACGCGGCTGCTCCGGCACATTATTTATTGATTCCTCTGGCCCCCGTGGAGACCCTCCCGTCAGGAGAGCTACCGCCCCGGGAGCGGGGGCAGGCGGGAAGCGCGGCCGGGCCACAAGAGGCAGAGGGTATGGAGGGAAGGACGGTTCAGCAGCTCCCACCCTGCTCATCAAGCCCCACAGGGGCCGTGAGCACCAGGCAGGAGGCCAGGAGAGAGGAGGGAGACTCCAGGAGGAGGGGACAGGAGGCAGCGCTTGGGGACCGAGGCCCCCTGAGCCAGCAGCGCCGGCTCAGACAGGCCACCCAGTTCCTGCACAAAGACTCTGCCGACCTGCTCCCCCTGGACAGCCTCAAGAGGCTCGGCACATCCAAGGACTTGGTGAGGCAGCCCTCTCCCCACCCTTCTCTCCATCTCCCTGTATCCTGGGGAGGGGGGGCTGGAAAGGACAGTCCCTAAGCTTTCAGATGCCCTTTCCCTTGCTGAGAATGGGGCAGAGCTAGTCCCAGTTTGAGGGGCTCCGTTCTCAGACTCTTCGTTGGGGTTGCCCCCATGGCTTGGTGGCTCTGGGAGACCCTCTTCGGAGTGCTCCGCTTCTCCCAAATAATCCAGGGTTTATCTTGGGGTGATGAGGAGCTGTGCTCTTTAGGAGAAGAGGCTCACAAGGACACAGGAACCTTCTGGAGCAGTCATTTGCTGCTGGAAGGGCCTGGAGGCCTGACCAGTTTAGGGTTGTGGTTTCTATCCTATCCCGAAACAACAGATTCCCTCCTACCAGTTATGGCCATGCATTTGCCTTTTCCCTGCACAATGCAAGCAGTAAGGGCCTCTGTCCTTTCCAGAGCCCCAGGGTTTTGTATGGCTCTTGCCTGGGCCACCGGCCTCCCGAGGGTCCCTTTTACTCCCTTGTAGGGGCACTGGCCCTTCCTGAGGGCCCCCTTTGCTCCCTTGTAGGGGGACTGGCCCTTCCAGGCTCCTTCCCTTCCATCTCTGTAGAGCAGCTGTGGCCTCCAGAGGGAATGGGGAGGGGGCGCGTAATAACGAGGAGGTGAGTGGGTCAGGGGACAGCTGCGTATACTCATGTCTCTCTGAGAGAGTGGTCAAGAGCACGGTTGGAGCCAGGCTGCTTGGGTTCAGATCCTGGCTCTGCCACTTACTACCTTGGGCAAGTTGCTTTATGTCTCTGAGCTTGTTTCTTCGTCTGCTAAATGAGCACGAAATTAGTAGTATCTCCCTCATCGGGTTGCTGTGGGAGTGGCACGAACTAATACCTAGAAGGGGCTTCGAAGAGCGCCTGGAAAATAGAAAGTGCTGTCTAAGCTCTAATTAGGATTGTTCCTCCAACTACGACTCCATTTAGCTCGAGAGAGAAAATACGCTCTGTAGAGTCTAGAGAACATGGAATCCTATCTGGCCTCTGGCTCCTAGAAGAAAGGAAGGCTTTGGAAGCTCTCTGTACCTTCACCCTATTCCTCGTCAGAGGGTCGGAGAGGAGGGCAGTCCAACTACCTGAGAGGCACAAAGTCAACTCCAGGGGCCTCAGCCTGGCGTCAGCCAGGAGGCTAACGCAGCCCCGCCCTCCCTTTCCTGACCCAGCCCTACCATGTTCCTCCCAGACGAGTGTTCCCCCACCAGGAACCCAGCCGAGAGCCAGCTGATTCCCAGCAGTTCCCAGAGAGGAAAAGTGACCAGACTGAGATCTCAGTTCAGGGAATGTCAGGGCTGCTCCCTCCTTGCATCCACAGTGAGCACAGCTGAGAAATAGAACCAGGGCAACAGGCAAGCTGGTCCTTTGGCTCCTGGTGGCTAGGACCTCAAAGGCTCTATGGTTTGGAGACCATCCTACATCTTTCTGGCCCTGGAGAAGAGGCTCTATTACCGCTACAATCCCAGAATGGCAGGTCCAGCCTTCTGATGAGAAGTCCTGAGATTTTCACCTCCCCCTCTGTCCTCAGGACCTCCTAGATTGATGTCAAGCAGTTACATTGTGTGGCTTTGGGAGTGAAGACACTGACGGGCTGGGAGGACCCCACTGTCTCCCTCCCTAGGACGACTCTGGAGCCAACTGCCCAGCACGGGGGGCCTGACGCCTGTATCCATCGTGGGAAAGGTGGGAGGAGAGCTGGGAACAGCAGGACCACTCTTTCCGGCCAGCCCCAGAGTTCACTGCCCTTTTCCCAGAGCTGGGTCTCCTGCTGGCAGCCTTGCTGGCAGAAGCAGCCGGTCTCAAGGGCCTCATTAAACCAAGGGTAGAAAAACAATCCCAGGTTCCCAAGGAGAGAGGGCAGGTGGAGAAGCATGTGTGCAGCCTGGACAGTTATAGTTATTTGTCAACACACATTTATTGAGTGCCTACTATATGCTAAGCTAAGCCTTGGGATATAAAGACCTGACCTCACAGGCTCTCCAGGCTAATGGGAGAGTAAAACCCACAAATCCCATCTGTGAGAAGCATGACAAAGGGAGCTAAGAGAAGGGAAGCTGGCCCCAGCCTGGTGTGTAGAATGAAGAGTATGAAAGTCAGAGAGGGCTTCCTGGAGGAGGTAAACCGCAATTTAATTACAGGATATGTATGGGATTTCAGACTTAGATAAAAACCTCCCTCTCAAATAAAGAGCAGTTCCTGAACGAAGTATGTGGAACCAGTCATCCAGTCTGGCCTAGAGAATGAGAAAGAGGAGTCTCCGGAGGGCCACTGAGCAGGAGTCAAGGCGTGGAGGCGAATGGCAGCCTGGTGCAAGCAGTACAAGCAGGGGCAGGGGGCAGATGTGCCGAGCAGGGGACGAGGCTGAAGACCAGGCAGTGGCCGGGACACCGAGGCTGTGCCTCACCTTAAAAAGTTTGGGCTTTATCATGTAAGCGACAGGAGGCGGCTGTGTTTTGATGGATTTTAAACAGGAGTAACAGTTTTGTTTTACTTTGGAGCTTCTCAGATTCTGACATGCACACGAATCATCAGGGCATCTTGTGAAAAGGAAGCTTCTGATTCAGTAGGTCTATTCTGCATTTTTAGCAGGCTTCCAAGTGACGTGAAAGCTACTGATCTGAGGACCACACTTTGTTTTTTTTTTTTTTTAAACATATTTTTTTTAAAGATTTTATTTATTTATTCGACAGAGATAGAGACAGCCAGCGAGAGAGGGAACACAAGCAGGGGGAGTGGGAGAGGAAGAAGCAGGCTCACAGCAGAGGAGCCTGATGTGGGGCTCGATCCCATAACGCCGGGATCACGCCCTGAGCCGAAGGCAGACGCTCAACCGCCGTGCCACCCAGGCGCCCCGAGGACCACACTTTGAATCGAGAGGGTTTTAGATCATCATCGGCTCTGAGCAGGTGTATGTGAGACGCGGCCTGTACTGGAGGCAGGTTCTTACGAACTTAGGGAGGTGGTCCAGTGACCCGGGCCAGCTGGGGTGAACCAGTCCTAGAAAGCAGGGATGGAGTCCATACATACAGAAGGCAAAGTGGGCAGAATTTAGGAAGTGAAGTGACTAGACGGAGGGAAGGTGGTTTCGGGTGAGGGAGAGTTCAAGCATCCTAGTTTTGAAGATACAATTTCTTTTGTCTTCTGTTGTTGCTGATGTTTTACCATCACATCATCAACCCTGGGATCTGCAGCCCGTGGAAGGGTGAGGTCAAAGGGGGAAACAGAGAAAAAAAAGACAAAAATAATGTGTTCTAGACCAGAGATAAAAGCTCCCCAAGCATAACACTAGTTCCTGGGAGGTCCCGTCGCCTACAGGTCGGTCAGTCTCATCTAGAATGGACTGTTCTCTTTCCATTTCTTCATCGCTGGGCAATCTCTTGGGGCCCCGGCCAGCTGGCAGGGTGTGATACTGGGGTTCACTCTGCTATAATGCTCTGATTGCTGGTATCCTTGGGTAAGCTCCTTACTCCCGTGAGATGCAGGGCTGGAGTGGGGTTGGGGGAACATCGTGGGACGACTAAGGTGGGAGAACTGAGTGACCAGCCTGGAGACTCGGGTTTAGAGCTGTCTGCCTTCTCTGTTTTGTGACGGAGCCAGCAGCCGCACAGTGTGATCCAAAGACGCCTGGTGGAGGGCAGCCAGAGTCGGCTGCAGGGGGAGTCTCACCTAGTGCAGGCCCTGGTTCGTGGCCAGGAGGGCAGGAGGAAGACCAGCAAGATGGAGGTCCCAGCTCTTCTGGTCAACTGCAAGGTGAGAGGCCCCCCAGGGCACCGGCTTTCATGAACAGCCCTGCCTGTGACTGGTTCACTTCAGCCACCCTCCTTTCCCTATCTCTACCCTGAGCCTGGACCAAAAAATTGGATCCTGTACATTCTTTACTCTGCCTCAACTCATCGTCCCTCTGTGCTGTTCCACCTGTCATCACCATTCCCCCGTCCCTTTATCAAGTATAATCATCAAATGTGAGTGTCCTCACATCAAATGTCAGTCCCCTACAGTGTCTCCTATGTCCGTGAACGGTGCATCACGTATGTATCCTGCAACACCCCCACTCCCCACACACTCAGAAGCGCGTGTCCCCCAAGGTGACAGCCTAAGGCCCCAATGGTACCTCCTCCTGGAAGCCTCTTCTGACCTTCCCCAGAAACAGCCTCTCCTCCCTCTCGTCTAGGGCACGTCACTGGCAATCCTTCTGTAGACCTTAACACTTTCTACATGCACTAGTCACTGACGCTTCCCTCACACCCAAGCCCAGCATTCACCCCTGCGCCTTCCCGCCACAAATCTCACACAGTACGTGCTGTACCGTGCGTTTGGGATAGCCGAGCGCCACCCAAAACGTCTGTATATACCCAGAAGAAAGCGAACCGGTCTTCGTCTCCACGGTGAGCCTGTCGCATCTGCAGTTCCTGGCAGGCGGCCTGGTCCTCTCACCCCCTCCTCTGTCCCTCACGCAGACCTCTCTAAACTAGGCCCTCAGCTTCCCCAGAATTCCTCTACACAAACCGAACTCTGTTTCCGGTCAAATTGTTCCCAAGTGTATTGGACTCACCATGGGCAGCTCTGCTCCCTTTTTTGATTCCTTCATCTAAGAGCCAGGTTGGCCTCAACTGGATGAGTGCCATAGAAACCACTTTGAAAGATTCGGTTCTTTCCCTTCCCTCGTTTTGGAGAGGGACTCGTCAGAGGGCTGGGAAAGGTGAAGGATCCAAGCCCGATCCATTCCCTCGGGGGCTCACGGAGTCCCCCACAACCCACAACCCTCTTTCTCAGTGCCGAGACCAGGAGCTTCGGGTGGCCGTGGACACGGGCACCCACCACAACCAGATCTCCGCTGGGTGCCTCAGCCGTCTGGGGTAAGAGCGCGACCCGAAAGAATGGATGGCGGGAAATACTCAGAAAATATTCTGAAATGAGATGGTAGTAGTTGCTTGACTCTATAAATATACTAAAAACCACTGTGTCTATAAAAGGGTGACTTTCGGGGTATATCAAGAAAGCTGTAGTTAAAATAAAAAAAAAAGCGGGGGGTGGGGGGTTCTAATAGCAAAGACAAGTATTTGGACCCCACGTGGGGCAAGGGACTGGATGAGCTCCCAAGTGTGGCGGGGAGGGGTGTGAGCTAAGGGGCTGGGGCTGGGGGTTGTGGTGGCCATAACCCTTGCTTCCCAAATACAGGTTAGGGAAGAAGGTCCTCAAAGCCCCAGGTGGGGGCTTGGCACCTGGGCCCCCCACCCAGGTGGAGCAGCTGGAGCTGCAGCTGGGCCAGGAGACGGTGGCCTGCTCGGCCCAGGTGGTGGGTGAGTCCTCCCTTCGTTCCCAGCCCTCTTCTTCCTCTCCTGGCTGTGGCAAACGCTGACACCCTCCGAGGTGTCCCCAGTCTCTGGGCCCAGATCCTCAGACCTGGGGGAGGGGGGAGGGGGGAGGGCAGACAAGGAGCGAGTGTTGACAGGAGGGCACCGTGACTACCAAGGGCCCCTCCAGCTTCTTCTGTTTTCAAATGATTCCTGCAGATGTTGAGAGTCCCGAGTTCTGCCTTGGACTACAAACTCTGCTTTCTCTCAAGGTAAGGACGATGCTAGCGCTTGACCCACACTTGTGGCCTGACCCAAAGGGCTGGGAAAAGGAGGTAAAAGGCACAGGTGTGGAAGTGTGGGTCCGCTTCTGATGAGAAAGACCTGGAGATGTCCTGATCTCACCTTTGCTTCCTTAGCAGTACCTTATTTGCCCACAAGTGAAAAATAAGAACCAGGTCCCACCTCCCCCCAGCCAGGTGAATGGAAAAGGGGAAGAACGAGGAGTAGGGGGAGGCTGTGGGAAGTGGGAGGGCCCTAAGAGAGGGCTCCCTGCTGAGAGAGGCGCTGTGTCCCTGCCCTTCCCCACAGTGCTGTATCGACCTGGAGCGTGGAGTACTGCGCCTGAGAGCTCCCTTCCCAGAGCTGCCCTTCCTGCCTCTGTACCAAGAGCCTGGCCAGTGACTGCCGAACCAGTCGGTCCCCAGGGGAAGGACCTTGCCTTGGGGAAGAGCTGTATGGGGGAATGGGGCATTACTCCAGCCAGGTAGCTGGGGACGACCATGTCTGTCCCTTCTGTTGCCACCCTGACCCTGCCGTCCCGTTTCCCTCAGTCGGTCACATTCCTCACTGCTTCTCAGCCACCGCCCAATCCTCCAGGAGTCTTCCAGAGAGAGGGCCCGTGATCTCAGGGGCCTGGCTTCTCTGTTCCCATTCCCCTCCAAGTCAGGACTGCAGAAAGGGACGTTAAGCATGGCGTGGGAAGCGGCCCGAGTCAAAGGCTGTGGCTTGTACCGTCCTTTGCCTGTCCCCTGCCATCCGCCCCACCCACCCCTCGGTGGCCTTCACTCCCATGCCCCTCCCCTTGCCTTCCGGGGCTCCTTACCTTTCCCGACTGGACTGCCGCACCTCACCCACTCGGGGCCCTGTCCCTGCTGACGCCCACCTTTCTGATTCTGCACACAACTGCTCACAGTTGAGTGGGGGAAGAGACAGGCAACTGAACGCTCCAATGCAGTGGGAAGGTGAGTTGGTAGAGGAATGCCAGGCTCACAAGGCTGGGAGCTTCCTCAGTTACCTTTTCCGGGGTTACCAACGTCTGAAGCCAGGGATCGCCCTGTGCAAGATCTTGGATTGACCTCTACTGTTTCTCCAGGCAGCTCTCCTCCACTCGCTTTTGTTACACATTGGGACCCTGAACTTCGGGGGGTGGGTGGGGTGGAGGAGCGCTGTCAGGAACTGCCCCCACAAGGTGGACAGGATGGCAGGGTGCTCAGTACTCAGACTTCACCTAACCACTATTCTTTCTTATTTGTAGAACCCCTCGCCTCACTAGACCCTCTCCCCCCCCTCATCTCTGGCCTCCTGAGCTTGAGCTCATCTTATTTTGGAATCAGTGGCTTTCTATCCCCCGCCAGGCTCTGAGCCAAAGCAAAAAGACAAGGAGGCTTTTCATCTTCACTGTGAAGGGAGGAACCCAGACCTTCAGGAGCCAGACCCCCAAGCATCTTTCTGGCTGGTTTCAGTCTCTTTCAGGTCATGGATTAGGGGTAGAGGAAGACGGTGGTCTAACTAACCTCAGCTAGGAAACTAGGGCCCTTGGAGTGGAAACGAAGTCTTGAGTCTGGGTAGATCAGAGGAGAAGCAGGATACCACCCAACTGCCCTGTGACCTCTGGTCTTGCCTTTCCCTGCTGCGTTCCCTGCAGTCAGAGGAAGAGGAGGGGGCTCACTAGTACATGTGTAATCAGGATCCCCTCACCCCTCCTGCCTCGCCCCATCACCTCGGCTTTCCTGGCCCTGCCTTTTCCCTTCCGCCTCTTGCTGCTTCTGTGATTGCGGACCCTGTACCCAGGGGCAGGCCTTCAGCTCAGCTGCTTTTCCATTTGAATAAACACCTGTTTCTGTATGCTAACCTCCTTCTCAGGCCTTCCTCCACGCTGAGCAGGGTCTGAACTGATAACTCTGCCCTGATTTCCTTACAGAAAGGCAGTGTGAATGCGGACCTTTCCCCAGGTTGGTCCATCGGGCTGGGTTGAGGTAACTGAGAGCAATGGCGTTCAAACTCCTCTGAACACAACTCATGGCAGCAAATGCATTTTACATCGTGCTCAGTACACACATACGTGCACACGCACAACTGTAACACCTCCCCTTACTGTGAGCAATGTACTCTGATTTTTTCCACTGTTTTATTCTATCCGATTTCGTTCAGCCCAAAAATGCTGACCACAACCCACCAAAGGACTGCAGCCTGTAATGTGAAAAAACACTGACTTAGAGTGCGCAGAATCAAGAGCAGAAGGGATAAAATTGGCCCGAGATATAATTCTGACTGTGGTCTGGATCCTAAGCCTGCATCAGATTTTAAATGTCTCCTGTCTCATAGACAAGGTGTTTTGGGGTGAAATGGGAGCAAGGCTTACAAAGCTGCATGACACTTAAAAAACATGGCAAAATGAGAAAGTGCTAACCTGGTTTCTTTGCTAAATTGAAGAAAATCATCTCAGGGCTGCTGGGGACAGTTAAGACCAGAGTGTAAAATGTCCTGAAGTCTGTCCTCAAAAGCAAAACAGTGGGCCATTCCTGTAATAATCACTAATGCCAACGCCTTGGAGCTGTGCCAAGGGAGACGGAGCCTGGAATGGGGGGAGACCTTAACTCATTGCTCCACAGGCCCCAAAGCCAGCTTCCTTTACAGGCACCGGAGCCATGCAAAAGATCTGTGCTCCCTCCTCACGAACAAGTCTGTTTGCCCTACAAGGAGAGTGGGGAGCTCCGGAGAGGGGGCGGTCCCAGATGATGTGGAATGAGGCTGGGGTCCTACGATCCTGTTGATGTGATGGGTAAGGTACACGAGGAAATGGACTGAGGATCAACTTGCCTCTTCTTTCACCAAGAAGACCATGAAGGCTACAGTTCACAGCCCCCCTAGGGTGGCTGCCATCCTTCCACGCTCCTCTGTGATGTTTGCTCCCTATTCTGCCAGCACCATGGATACCTTGGGGGGTGGGGTGGTTCGGGAGGCTCCTTCTTCAGCTAAGAGGGCAAGTCTGGCTAGGTGGGATCGTGGAGGCTTGCAGGAGCACACTGCGGTGGCTGGTCCGGACGGTAGAGGGTTTGGTGAAGCAGGGCACGGACGGCTGGGACGTCGTCAGGATCTGAGGGCAAGAAAGGGGTGGGTCAGAGGTGGGGGAGCTCCTGGGCGCCTGGCACAGGGCTGCTCCTGCTGCAAGCTCTCCTGGGACTCACCCACGTCCAGCTCCTGCAGGAGGCTCTGGAACTCTGGCTCAGCCTCCAACAGTTTCAGCAGATTGGTCGACTCCATCCGCTCAAGCTGCACCTCCCAGTACACGTAGACCTTCTGGTTGAATGTGACGTACACGAGGCAGGGGCTGTTGCGGCCCTCCTTGCAGGCGTAGAGGCCTGAGGGGTGTGTGTGGGGGGGTGAGACAGAGGTCAGAGAGTTCCAGTCGTGGAGGGAAGGGCAGAGTATATGATGAGGGCCTTGGGAGTCAGCACTTTCCACCCTCCCACAGATGTCAAGCAGAATACTGAAGGCCCTCTTTCTATTCCTTTTGTGGTGGGAATGTGGAAAAATAGGTAAAATATGTGGCCCATTTCAGCTATGGAAAAACACCAGGCAGAACAGCACCCTTAAAGAGACAGTTGTTGATTTTCCCATCATCGTGATAGCCCTGGAGGAATGAAGGGCAGTCTTGGTAGTCCATGGGGTAGGTTAGCAAATGCAGTCAGAAGACCCAGGTTTCTCTTTGGTGGCCATCCCTTCTTCAAAAGCATTTTAACCTTTCAGGACATTGGAGAATGTACCCCAGAGCACTGTGCAATTCTTAGCATCTCGGCAACTGAAGATATCTCCATGTTCCCTGAAAGAGCCAGTGCTGCTTTCCAAGTCCCTGATTTGGAACTAATGCGAATGCTCTGGGAGAATGTTGCTCACAGAGTTCTGACATTCTCAGATGGGAAAGAACCTCCCAGTGTCTTCACACATCCCAGAGAGATTATAAGAACTCAGCCCATTCTTTTTTAAGTAAGTCTTTTTTTTTTTAAAGATTTTATTTATTGGGGTGCCTGGGTGGCTCAGTCGTTAAGCTTCTGCCTTCGGCTCAGGGCATGATCCTGGATCCCTGGGATTGAGCCCCACATCAGGCTCCTCTGCTGGGAGCCTGCTTCTTCCTCTCCCACTCCCCCTGCTTGTGTTCCCTCTCTCTCTGGCTCTCTCTCTCTCTGCCCAATAAATAAATAAAATCTTTAAAAAAAAAAAGATTTTATTTATTTATTGGAGAGAGAGAGAGAGAGAGAGAGAATGAGTGGGGGAGGGGCAGAGGGAGAGGGAGAAGCAGACTCCCTGCTGAGCAAGGAGCCCAATAAGGGACTCAATCAACTGAGCCACCCAGCCGCCCTTTGAAGTTTTAAACAAGGAGTAAAAGAAAGTGACAGGCCCATCTCTAACTACCTTCAAGAATGGGCTGAGTTTGGAGCGCCTGGGTGGCTCAGTCGGTTAAGTGTCTGCGTTCGGCTCAGGTCATGATCCCAGGTCATGGGACTGAGTCCCGCAGCATCGGGCTCCTTGCTCAGAGGGGAGTGTGCTTCTCCCTCTGCCCCTCCCCCTGCTCGTGCTTTCTCCCCTACCTCAAGTAAATAAAGTCTTAAAAAAAACCCCAAAAAACGAAAGACCTGTACAGATGGCAACCTAGTACCCACCGTCACCCTGTCACACAAGTGCTGAAGAGCTCGTCTGTTTATGGACTTGAGTTAGGGGACGTGGAGAAAGTGGACATGAGAGGCGGACAAGCGTGGTGAGAGAGGGGCCACGGGCCAGGCTCCCACCTGCACAGAAGGCTCGGATGTTCTCGTCCACTTGGAAGCGGACAACGGTGCGGTTGTGATCAATGATGTACGTCTGTCCATCCCAGGCACAGGCAACCACCTCCTCATGCCCGTTGCCCTGAAAAAGGCCAGAGACCAGGCTGCAGGGGTGGCCAGCAGCTCTTGTACAAAGAGCCCGGGTGACAGCGGCTAGATGAAAGATGAAGGAGCAGAGCGTCTGGCCCTGCGCCACAAACAGCCAGCTGGGGAAGAAAACAAGCCTAAGGTTCTGACGGAACTTTCTCCGCGCGTCCGTGGCCACATGGCCAAGGAAGCGGGCATCAGTATTCCCAGTCTCCTATGGAGGAAACCTCTGCTTCTGGAAGCGAAATCACTCGGCAGACCAGGGAGGCAGTGCAGAATCAGGGCTCACCCCCAGGCCTGTTGTACTGGCTTTAGAGCCTCGTGCCTCTTCTGCTAAACCATCGCACGTGCACAATGGTGCGGCAGAGTCTGGCCTCACCTGCAGCCTCGGGGGCTGCAGCCTTAGGAGAGAGAGGCTCATAGACAAGAAACAATAATTATAGACAGTACATCTGGAGTTGGGGTGAGTAACTCACTTCTGGACCCAAATAACTGATTTCTCTTTGGAGCCATTACCGCTGGCAAAGTGCTGCCGAGAAGGGAACAGTGCTGGGCACTGAGCAATACGGAGAAACAGACGCACTTGAGATGCATCTGGAGTCCGTCTGAAGAGACTGAGATAAAGGTGGGGAGGGAGCTGTGGAGGGAGAACGTCTCACTTGAATCTCATCTCTCCATGTCCAGAAGGTAAGAATGTTCCTCTCACCGTGACATCCAATTTCTCCAGGGCGAAAAGCTGGTGATCCACCTGCACCGACCACAGCAGCTTGTCTGCATCCTCCATAAGCTTCAGTGTCCCTGGGGGGGGGGGACAGGCAGGCCAGGGTGGGACAGGAGCCCTGAGCGGAGCCCACAGGCACCTAGCTCCCGACCCCAGCAGGAACTCACCATCCAGGGTACAGAGGGCAAAGAGGCCAGAGCCACCCCTCTCAGCATTGTGGCCTGCGGGTGCGACAGAAGGACCGGAAGAAGGAACCGTGAAGGGCAGGGCCAGGTCAGAGCGTACAAGGTGAGGGGCGGTCCAAGGCGGGGAGGAAGGGAAGGCCCTGCCTCTCCCCTCTCCCAGCACTGATGATTGCCCCTCGGCTCCGTCTTGTGCCTCCAGCCCACCCTCACCTCGTTTGATGTTGCCGATGAGGTGGGTGGAGACGTTCTTGTTGTGGATACGGCCGGACGTCTGGTGCAACACGACGTCTCGGGCAGCCAGGGTCTCCCTGTGTGGGGCAGTGGGGGATACTAAATGGGGATCAAGTGAGCCTAGTTCTCCAGGACTTTTGTGGCCCCGATCTCTGTACGAGCTCCCAGGATGTGAATCAGCCTGGAAACCGATCGCTGAGCCTGTCTGGCCCGTGTGCAAAGTAGAAAAGACAGGGACAGAGCTGCCAAGTTAGAATCCTGGAATCTCCTCCAACTGCTACAAGGTTAAAGAGCAGGATTCTCTGGGTCCCCAAATAATCTTCCTCAGTGGGACAAAGGTACCGTGCCGGGAGCCGGCTGAAGCAGCTCCACCAACTGCAGACCGGGCCTCTGCCACGGGAATCCGGGAGCCCGTCTGGATTCCATGCACCCCACAGGCCTGCACCTTACCTACTGCCCTCCGGGGCCCCCTCCGACGTAGTGGGGGGCCCGGCGTCCTTGTTCCAGGTACACAGCAGAATGGCGTAAGCACAGCCTGGCTGAGATACCATCAGTTCAGGCACACCCAGGGGCCCCGGAGTCACCGAGAGACTGTCCACCTGCACCAGGGAACGTGGGCTGACGAGGGCTGGGGACAGAAGGAAGTGGGACCCTCCACAGAACAGAGGACAGCGTGGGGCAGGGCCCTGGGAACAGTACCCTGGGCTTCAAAGGCAGCAGCAGGAGGAAGAATGCGAGTTCACGGGGCTCCTGCCTCGTGCCATTCTCTCCACACAGCCCACCTGCTCTGCACTGCGTGTGTGTCCTACGGGGTCCACACCCTGCCACAGAGCACATCACACCACCTGCACACTCGTAACGCTTACCCAGTGCTCCCTCCTCTCTGCCTAGGGTTAGTCATTTGCCCCTAAGACCCTGATTTGAAACTCTCTTCTTTGGATTTCTCTCAACAAGAAGATGTTCCCTTCCCCCCACGCTAAACCCTGGCTCATGACTGTTCTCCCTGGAGCTCCCTCCAGGAAGGCCTCCTCCTGCCCCCTGAAGTCCCCGAGCCCCACATTCAGGCTCTCACCTGACCCTCCAGCGTCCATTTCTTGAGTGACACCAGCTGCCCCGTCGGATGGTCAGTGCCCTCGCCCAGGTCTTCCCAGCGGAAAGCCCGGACCACGCGGTCTGTGTAACCTACCACCAGCTCACAACACCCATCTCCATCTGTGGACCCAGAAAGTAAGACAAGTTGGGAGCCACACATGTAGCCATGAGCTTGAGTCCTTCACACACGTCCTCCCAGCTGCTCCGCTAACACCACCACTACTGGTGCTTTCACCCACCACAACTTCAGACCCGAGCTGAACCCTCACGCACCGTGTGTCTGCACCTGCTCCCCTGCCTGCCTTGGGCGTGGGACACTCTACCCCCCAACTGTTCTGTGGGTCCCATCACTTCTCCCCTCGTGCTGCTTCTCCCAGATACACATCTCAAGTGTCCTGATTCACGCCACGTACCTACCACCACCTTCAAGGCAGCTTTGGGCCAACACATCAAGTCCTGTATCTGTAGGGCTCACTCCTTGCCACCTTCAGCCTTCCCAGCAAGGACTTCCCTGCCAACTCCATTTAGAATTGGCACCTCTACTTCCCCACCCTGACACACTCGCTAGCCCCTTTCTGTGGTTTCTTTTCTCCACGGCACGTCCTACCTTCTAACATACGACTTCATTTTCTGACAACATTTTATGCTGTTTATTTTCTGTCCCTTTCCAGTAAAGGTCCAAGAAGGCAGTGACTTTTGTCCATTTTAATCACTGCCTAGAACGATACCTAGTTGATAATGGGAGCTCAGTAACTCAACATAAAATGCATAATAAATTGCACACATGAATGCCACCTCCTTCCCTGAATCCCCTGAAATCTGCTCTACTACCCAGTGACTCCAATTCCCCGGCCGCCTGCAGAGACAGCCATGCCCACCGATGTCGCTGATCAGCATGACCTTGGTGTTGGCAGGGATGTGCTGCTTGAACACTGGATGCTGCTCCTCTCCCGTCAGGCTCTCGTGGTGCCCAGAAGCATCCAGGGCCTTGGCAGGTGTCAGGTCACACAGGTGAAACCATCCTTCAGCACTCACCGCCACCACCAGGTTCTGGGAGAGGCAGAGCATGGGAAGGATGGGCTGGGGAGGGAAGGATGGGCTGGGGAGGGAAGGATGGGCTGGGGAGGGAAGTCTGGGCACGAGCCTCGTCATTAAAGCACAGAAGTGAGAGGGCTGAAGCCTTTAACTCTCAACTGGTTTCCACCGGAAGATGGGGATTAATGTAGACCAAGCCTTGGAGTTCTACCAAGAAGTTGCCCTAGGGTTCTTACCTTTCCTTTATTACATACATCTCCAACCCCAACGCAAGTCAGCTGCAAAGAAAAGGGGAGACACACTGAGAGAGACCAGTACTCCCTAAACTCCGTGAAGCAAGGAGAGGGTTCGCTAACTACCATCGTTCGCTAAAAACTTGCGCCATGTGACCTACACCAATAGTTTGTGCTAATTGAGTTCTTACGCTATGGGTTTGGTTTACCCAGACACCAACAGGAAGACCTAAAGTAGTTAAGACGGTCTGGGCTGAACAAAACAAAAGTTTCAGACCTCATATAGCCAGTTTATCATATTTCTAGATATATTCAAAGTATTACCCCCATTTTCTACTATACTTTATAAGATCAGATGACTTCAGCAGCTTTGAAAGTACTAAGGGAGCCACTCTACAAGAGAAAATAAAAAACAGCCCACCAGCTGGGAGCACACTGCCTGCGGGCTCCCCTCCCTGAATCAAATGAACCCTGAAGCAGCAGCTGGGCTGAGGAGCTGGTGAACTGGTGGGACACACTGGTGGGCTCCTGTGTGGCTTAGCCTTGACAGTTTCTGCACCGAAAGGATCCCTCCACCCCTCCAGTCCCAGGGAGTTGAATACTGACCATGCCCTGGCAGGAACAGGTGAGCCACGGCCGGCTGTCGTCATTCTTATACACGAACAGCTTCCCACTCGTGTCCCCCACCACCAGTTCATTTAACTTCAAATGGGGAGAGAAGACAGTGTTAGGATGGGATCAAGCTTTTGTCTATGGGGCCCATCCTGAGACACCACAAGACCTCAACTTGTATCCTCATCAATTAAAAAAAAAAAAAATCTTGGGATGCCTGGGTGGCTTAGTGAGTTAAGCGTCGGCCTTCAGCTCAGGTCATGATCCTGGGATCATGCCCCGCACTNTTTTTTTTTTTTTTTTTTTTTTTTTTTTTTTCCCCCCCGCCGTCTCTCTCTCTGACAAAAAAATAAATAAAATCTTAAAAAAAAAATCTTTTGCAACCAACAATGCCAGTTTCCCAGAGTTTCTTTCTTTCCCTGTAGGGAGGGGTGTATGTGTGTCAGGGGAGGTTAGCAGAATGCAGCAATATAGAAATTTACGGCCCTTCCCAGAGAAGTCTGAGAATGGAAGGGCTTCACAGGCCGCATGCCTGCTTCAGTTCTCCCAATCTGTCCATTGTCAATGGGACATGTTTTGAAAACAACCCAAAACATTTAACTTTTGGAAAATTAAACTTCAGATTACATATTTAATCAAGAGCCAAATGAAAAAACAAGGTCGGCTCTGGGGGTCCTCCTTCCTCTCCCAAGACCTCTGGATCACAGTGTGTTCGAATGAACATACAAGGGATGTTGGTGTTGGAGGGGACGACGGCATGAAGAGGTTGGGGCCTCAGCCTCCATGCTCTGGGCCTCTGGCGCCCTCAAGTGGTGGCCGAGCTCTCAGGAGGGGGGAGCTCTGCACAGAGCCTTTTCACTATTTGTGTCTGGGTGTTCCATTTTCCCAGCGGTTCCCCAAAGGCTGGCTACCTTTCCAGGGACTAACAGTGATAAGAAGGTAGCACCAAACCCCTTTTCCACAAATAGCTTCCTGATTTCCCCTTGGGGGGTGGGGCCAGTGAACACCTCCTTCAAAACAGAGTGGATATTAGATTCTCAAGAGCTTTAATTTTAAAGGCAACAAAAACATAACACATCAACAGTAAGGAAAAGTTAAAAATGAACTGGGATTTATTAATAATGATTTACTTGATCTGAATCTTCGATTTATTTTTTTAAAAATAGTTATGGGAGTTTCTGGTGGGAATATTAGATCACAGAAGCATAAAACAAGTGTTTTTTACATTAAACTCTCTCCACCTGATGTTTCCATTACGGCTGCCCCAGAGGACTTTGGCAGACACACAGGAGAGTGGCCGCATGGCACAGAGGCTCAGTGCAGCTACTGGATTTGAATCCAGCTCCCTATGCTTAAATTTTCTCACCTATAAAACAAAGATCATAAGGGTATCTACCACATAAGGTTGTCACGAGAATTGAGCTAACAGCAGAAGGCCTTTAAAACTGACTGGGATAGAGCAAGCACTAACACCAGGTGGTTTTCAGCCTCTAATTAAAGGCCTCCAAGGCTAGGGACCCTAGAATATTTTATACAATCCATTCTTTTTAATACATTCATTCAGCAAATGCCATAGTCCATAACAGGCCCTCAATAAAGGCTTACTTAATAGACTAATAACAAAAAAGATTTTTGGGGGGGGTGCCTGGGTGGCTCAGCTGGTTAAATGTCTGCCTTTGGATCAGGTCATGATCGCAGTGTACTGGAATGGAGCCCCACATTGGGCTCCCTGCTCAGCGGGGAGTCTACTTCTTCCCCTGCCCACACCGCCCCCCCACTCATACTCACTCTCTCTCTCAAATAAATAAATAAATAAATAAATTCTTTAAAAATAAATAAATAAAATCTTTTTAAAAAAATATATTTTTTAGGGGCGCCTGGGTGGCTCAGTCGTTAAGCGTCTGCCTTTGGCTCAGGGCGTGATCCCGGCGTTCTGGGATCGAGCCCCGCATCAGGCTCCTCCACTGGAAGCCTGCTTCTCCCTCTCCCACTCCCCCTGCTTGTGTTCCCTCTCTTACCGGCTGTCTCTCTCTCCATCAAATAAATAAATAAAATCTTTAAAAAAAAAACCTTTTTTTTTAAGAAACAAAGAAAAATCAGAATTAAAGAGAATGCCCAGTCAGCCCTTGAGTTTCCAGGGAAAGCTAGACAATGAGTTGGGGGTACAAAGGTAAATGCTGCAGACTCCCCACTGAACCTCACCGTTTAACAAGGGCATGGACCCAGGAATAAAATGATAAAACAGTGTGGTAGGTGCAGTGAACAAGTAGTGTGACCCAGCCGGGCGATGACAGGCAAGACAGGCAACAATGAGGTAATGGCTGGTCTCCTGGAAGGGGACATTTCCATTTCCAAAGTGGCCCATCTGCTTTCCCGCAGCTATAATGCTTCCCAGCAGTTGTGCTTCTCTGTGGCTGATCCTGGCTCTGGCCTCTGGCGGTCACTCACTGACACTCCAGCACCCCAGCTGAAGAGTACCATCGCCAGAAATACTCAGGGAGAGAGGAGGTGAGGTCTTTGATCTGCTACAGCCTTCTAGAGACTTCCCCCTGGTGTAGCCAGGCTTTTTTGTGGGCAGTCCAAGAAGGTGTGCATTCTATTTCTGCCTTCCCCTCCCCTCAACTTACCAGGAAATAAATTAGTTTCAAAGAACTTTAGGCTATTGATTTATTAGGATGAAATAAGTCTTTTTCCTGCCCCAAATTTTCAAGTGCTAGCCTGGGGAACGAATAACAGAATTTCTATCTACACTCATGCAGGCTGAATGTACCAACACTAGGCAACTATCTCAACTACTTGCCCTTCTTTCAGTTATATTTATCAATAACAGGCGAAGCCCTTCAAATTGCTTTGAGAGACATAATCACATTTGCTTTCTGTAACTGTCTTCATTTATTCAACAAACACTTGATGAGTGCCTACTATGTACTACTCTAAGTGTTAGGAATATAGCAGTGAAAAAACAGATAAAAATTTCCTATCCTTATGAAGCTTACATCTCAGATTTTAAAAAAAAGGTAGTACAATATATCTAATATTGCAGAACTGAGCGTATTAATGCAATCCACTTAGAAAAGTTCAATTTCCGGGGCGCCTAGGTGGTGCAGTTGTTAAGCGTCTGCCTTCGGCTCAGGGCGTGATCCCAGCGTTCTGGGATCGAGCCCCACATCAGGCTCCTCTGCTAAGAGCCTGCTTCTTCCTCTCCCACTCCCCCTGCTTGTGTTCCCTCTCTCGTTGGCTGTCTCTCTCTGTCAAATAAATAAATAAAAATCTTAAAAAAAAAAAAAAGTTCAATTTCCAAAAAAGCTGATGCTGTGAAGCTATGAAAAAAGGCATGTATTTTTCGAAACCTTTTAAACACAGAAGACAATCAGATAACACAGAAAATAATGCACACCTAAAGTCACTCTCTAAATTTAGTATTTGAAAAATGCCTCTCTTGATTTTCTCATAATATCGTAATGCTTGGCTTATGAAGAAATGTGAAAGCCCAGAACACAATACAAATTTATGAGAATAACTCCTTCCTCCCTCGAGGGAGGAGAGCCAAAAGAGGCCTCATAAAATACCTTCTCTATCACAGCACAAAGGAGGCTGGGGGGGGGGGATGTTTTAGCCCTTGTTTTTTTCCAGAGAAGAGAGCACAAAACAGTTAGGGAAGTGAGAATAAGAAGTAAGGAGGCAGAATAGGGAGATGGGGCAGAGAGTAGGAGAGGATGGCAATAAGGTGCTTTGCATCAAAAATATAAAATAATGAATGAAAACATACAGTCTGTTAAAAGTGTCAGCAACAGCCCCCATCCCCTTTGATGCTCCACCCCAAAACTCTTTACATGTTTTAATCAATGCACCTCCTTACATTTTGTTATTCTTGTGACTATCACCCCACCTGAGTATGAACTACCTTAGGGCTGGCACTGTCTTTTGTTCATTTTGGAATTCCCAGAATATAGCACAGTCCCTGGCGCACGACCGGCAGTTGAGTAAATATTTGCGGAAAAATAGAAGCAAACACTAACAACACTAATAGCTGTGTTGCCAGGCATAGTGCTGCCTGCTTTACCTGTATTGACTCATTTAAACAACGAGGAAAAGAACGACTGGGGAGAGATGGAACGGTAGATGTGAACTGTTTTTGTAATTCAACCAAGGTGTAGCGCTTTCAAGTTGCAACACCCTTGCGTGTTCTATGAAGCAGGAACTACAGAAACCCGGCAAGACTGGGGTGGGGGCCTGGAGAGGCAGAAAAGTACAGCAGTGTATTCCAGTGCAGGAGGCACGCGTCAGCACTGCACACGCGCGCTATAAGCTTATTTTGAGGCTTGGAAAGGTAAAATGATTTGAGAGGTGATGCCCCTGGAGAAAGCATCACGACAGAAGCAATGAACCAGGAGATCTGGCCACCAGCGTACCAGGCTCCTACTGTGAACAAGTTACTGACTTAGGCAAAGGATCAGTTATCTACGCCCCTCAAAGAACACCAGACCAGGCAACCAGAGAAATTCCGGGCACATAAGCTACCCGCAAGTTCTCCCTAGGCCACCGCGCCAGCCGCACGGCGCAGGCGCGACGCGCACGCGCACGCCCACGCCACGGTCGGCTTCTCCACTTCCCTGGCCCCGCCCCACCCCGAGCAGAGCCGCCGAGCCGGACCGCGTCTCTCGCAGTGCGCATGCACTGACCGTGTCGTTATCGACGTCTCCGAGGCAGATCGCGTGCGGGAAGAGGCTCCCGCTAAATTCGAGGGCCACGCGCTGCACGTAGCTAACCGACCTCATCGCACTGCGAGGGCCGAGGGACCGGGGAGCCCAGCTAAATGTTCCCCGAGCCCCTCCCGAGAGCCGCCCGAGCGGAAGGCCAGCCAAAGCGGAAAGTTACGTCACCGCCTGAGCCTCCAATCGCGGCCTTCGTCGCTTAATCTTAAAGAGGAGGTGGGTCTTCCGAGCCCTCTGGGCGTGGGGGCGGGCTTACCCAGCTACCTACGTGATTGACAGGGGCCTGGGCCACCCCGTTCCTCCAGAGCTCCTGAGAGCAGGGGTAGACCAAGCCTGACGGGGGCCGATCTGTTCCCTAGGCAACGGGCTTGACCTGATAACCTTGACCTCTTTGTTGTCCTAGCGATGAAGATTCCCGGCCATCAGACTAAACCAGAGATTCATAATTAATCGTAATTACAGAAAACTGTATGGTTTCCAACAGTGTCTAAAAAAAAAAAAAATGACATAGGTACCCGTTAGGAGTCCTGAAAACAATGTAGTGAATTGAACCGGCATTTAGAAAAACAGAATGAATAGAAAATACCAAGTGACTTTCGAGTAGTAATTATTCGTTCTGTGAAACCTTTGTTTCATTTGTGTATATTCATATATGTATATTTTATATACTGACTTATGTGAAAAAAATTTTAAATGGTGTGCGTATGCTTTTGGGTTCAGTGGTTTGAAAACCACTTGCAGGGAAGCGCATTTCGTATATATTGTTTCATGTAATCAGCACAACCACCCTGAGAGCTTGTATTAATATTCCAGTTTTTTGGATGAGAAAAACAGGTTCCGCAAGATTAAGTAACAAAACAAAGTTGTAGAGATGGGACACAAACCAAGACTGTTTGATCCAAAACCCCAGCTCCTTTCTACCATTAATGCCGTAGTTCCTAGGAAAGTCCTCAAGCCAGAAGTCAGGTTGCTGAAATTTTGCATCTGTGCTGCCCTGTGCCCTCCCCCTCCAGACAAAGCTCTTGCCTCCCTACCTCAGTGGCCTTACTCTGTAGTAGAAAGGGCATGTCACCATCATGGTTGGCCTCTTGGGGAAACTTCATGTTGAATCAAGTCCAGTCTTCGGGGTACCTCATCAATCAGGGCGTCGTCTTATTTGTAAAATTGTACAGGTGTTCAGTACATTTTGAAGTTCAGGTCTGCAGGTCCAGGCCAGTTTATACATTGGTCTTTTGGTCTTTCAGGAGTCGACATTGTGAAAATAAGGATATTTACCTCACCTGGGGAGGTTGGGCCAGGGGATGGTCCCGCTTTCTGTATCTGAACATAGTGGGAGAAGGCACTGGAGGGCAGGACCTTTTTGCCTGTGGGTGGGTGGGGGGATGGCACATTTTGTCCCAGAGGTCCCAATGGATCTAACAGCCAGATTAGACGAGCACAAGGAACAACAAACAGAACAGTAAACAGGAGGCAGTCCAGACAAATACTGAGGACTGTGGACACACTCAAGTTTCTGTTTTTGGTGGTATACTGTGGGCTTGGCCAGGTTCATTCAGAGGCTCTGTGTCACACAGGTGTGCTTGGTGCTTTCAATACATCATCTCTGGGTGCCTGGGTGGCTTCTTCGGTTGAGCGTCTGCCTTCGGCTCTGGTCGTGATCCTGCATCGGGCTCCCTGCTCAGTGGAGAGCCTGCTTCTCCCGCTCCCTCTGCTGCTCCCTCTGCTTGTGCTCTCCTCTTTCTCAAATAAATAAAATAATAAATAAAATCTTTAAAAAATAAACAAACAAATAAATAAATCCATGATCTCATTATGGAGAGGTTGCATGCAACCTCGTCCTCTCCACCACATCTCTTTTCTCTCATTCTAGCTCACACCTTAAGCTTCATTGTAGGTTTTAAGGGACAGAAGAACAAAGGCCAATTTCAAAATGTTTACCTTTAAATGTAAAGTTAAATCGTTTTGAATTATGTTTCTTTTCACCGTTATTTCTCCATTGTTTTCTCTTTTTCCAGCCTTTTGAATGAAATTGTAAAATAAATAAATATATAAATTCATAAGTGACCCAGGACAAAATAGATGAGGATCACCCAGCTTCTGCCACCAGGTGCCCTGGCCTGACCCAGTTCTCTGACCCAGCACTTTCACAATGCCTTAGTTTTATCTTCTTCAACAGTTGCGTTTCTTGTTCTTGACCCTTCTGTGCCAGGGGTTGCCTATTAATGTTTGTCCTGTAGGTCCTGTCATTATGATGACGTTATGTCACATGACAGCTTGGATCCCATGCCTTTTGGCTTTTGTCAAGAGAACCAAATAAATTTAGAAAGGGAGTTAAGATAGGTCTCCAAGAAATAGGACATGAATCAAATCTTTCTACTCTCCCCACTTGCATCAGCTACTTTAACTGCATTGTGTGTTACAGTCTTGGTAAGTGGAACACACTAGGCGTTGCAGAGCCATGTGGACAGATTCCTGGCTCCACAAGGAACCCCCCTGTTCTTGGCCCTTTCTAATGGAATGGGTGGTGGGTCTCCACTGGCACCAGCTCTAGAGCTCGTCTTTTTTAAGCCAAGCACTGTCTGAGCATGGGTGTTGGCTTACTCCCAGAACTGCCTCACCAGGCCATCTTCTGGTTAGATGACATGGATACAGCTGTATGGCTGGCAACTTCTTTACCAGCCAGCCAAAGGACAGCTTCATTTGAAACCTGCTACGGGAAGGGGCAGGGGCGGGGAGTGTTAAGTGGGAAGCATTTCCAGGGAGATTCTTTGTCCATTTCTTCCTCCAAGAGTAGGCAAAACGGTCCAAGTTCTGTCTGCCTAGGATGGCCACATTAAGAAATGGACCTTTAAAACTCTACATCTGAGGCCCAGAGCCACTCACCATCCTGGGGGCAGGGCCTAGGGCTTCCTAATGGGCTCAGTTTGAGACTTCATCGTTCCCCTTTCCTCTAATCTACAGTGTACCTTCGCATGCTAAAGGTCCTGGGAAGTCCTCAAGTACGGAAACCTGTTTTCTCAGACTTACCTGACTGGGAATCAGGCAGAACACCAGTGTGGGCAGCCCTGCCGTGAGTGAAAGGCTGGTCGTCAGAGCTCTCCTTTTGAGTCCCACCCGCTTCCTCACACATTTGGCTGCGTCACAGGGGATCACCCACTCTGGAAAGCTTTGATCCTAAAGCCTGTCAGCGTTGTTATCTGGTCTGGTTTGGTCTTGTTTTAAAAGATTTTAAGTCCTCTCTACACCCAACGTGGGGCTGAACTCCCAGCCCTGAGATGAAGAGTTGGATGCTGAACCGACGGAGCCCGTCAGGCGCCCCGCGGTTGTTGTCTGGTAGACTACTGGCTACTGACTGAAAGACGAAGAGCAGTCCTTCACTGTCTCTGGAGTCCAAACATGAGGAAACAAAGGATGATGAAAACGTTCCAGAACTAGATAGAGGTGGTGGTCGTACAGTGTCGCAGATGGACTAAATACCACTGCATTGTTCACATTAAAATGCTTAATTTTATGTTGTGTGAATTCCACCTCAATTAAAAAAAAAAAACAACAGTTTTATGGGTGAAGCACGGCTGACAGTTGGACCCTATGGCCTGGGGGAGGGGCACAGATCGGACCGTCCTCTCTTCCAGCCAGAGAAGTCATGAAGGCTTTGTTTTTTTCTTGATCCTCCTTCTTCAGAACCACTTTGTGACTCTCATTCTTACTTTGCCCCCCAAATTTGTATGTTTAGTGTTGTTCATTACATGCTAAACAAGGTTTTATTACTATCCTTATCCTTAGGTTTCATAATTGAGGACAGTGGGTGGTGCATTTAAGTTATCTGAGGTTGGCAAGCAGCCGGGGAACTACAGCCAGAAAGTAGCAGTAATGATTTCCAGAACGAGGACAAGTTCTCTTACGTAGGATCTCTTTACTTTGGCTTTGTTCAGCACTGCCCTTTTCATTTCAACTTCAGGTTATAAGGCCCTGAGGTGTTCTGCATTTGGGAAGGGATTGGAAGAAACATGGTAGACAGGAATAAGGAGATTCCACTCTTAAGCAAAATGAGGTGTACAGTTCCCCCCTTTTATGGGGATGTGGCTGGTAGAGAGTGAAGGAGTCAAGGGCTCTGCTGCTGGTGTAAGGCAGGCAGGGTGGGGCCCCGCAGGGTTTTGTGGACCTCAATAAATGTTCTAACCTTCTAAGTGGGATGGGAAGTCATTGACAGGGTTTTAAGCAGTTGGACAGTAGACCCGGCTGGAGGCTCGTCGCGACTTTGGGGAGGGGCTGCTAGAACGGAGATGGGAAAGACTTGGGAGATCAATTTATAGAACTTGATGTGAGGGTCAGCACTAGGACAAGATGAACCCAATCTTAAAATTCCCAAATCTGCAGTAACAGCTAGCAGCGTTGGTTGCTACTGGTTTTCCTTATTCAAGCACATTCTCTCCATCCGGGCAGATTTTGAGTGTTGGTGAGGAAATGTTCAACTGACGAGGCTACGAATTTGAGCACGGTTCGGAGAGGGGAAGTACATGACCCGTGTGTTTTTAATCCTCGACTTCTGGCCACTGAAATAGAACATCTTCACGGTATGGTTTTAACGTTACATTAACTAAGGCTTATCCAGCTCCAGGATTCTATGGAAGTGCGTTCGTTTTAAATTCCTGGAATCCCATGGAATCATTCAAAGCTGGAAGGAACGTTAGTAGTGTTTTGTCCACCCCCCTATTTTTGCAGCTAAGGAAACAGGCTCAACTTGTCCAAGGTCACATGGGCCTCCTAGCAAGTTTGGATTTGTTCCAGATTGCTCATATTCCAGGCAAACCCCTCTCTAACTTGAGTCTGGTTTTCCTCATCTGCAAAATGGGGTGTTAACTCCTTTGTAGGATGGTTGCAAGGATTAAGGTTAATTCACATGAGGCTTTTGGTTTAGTGCTAGGCTTACGTCCTAGGTGCTTCATGGGGGTTAGCGACTGTCGTTGGCTACAGGGGCAAGATGATCTTGAAATACCAAAAAGACCCAGATGCACAGGACTGTGTGGACTCAGCAAGACTGTGAGCGAGCACTGGGAGACTGAACCAAATCTTAGTGCTGGCTCATGGTACCAGCCATGGTGTAGGACTTGGTGAAATTTTCACACAAATTAATCTTCCTCAGTAAAAGCATGCAGTTTAAATGTCTTCTGGAACCTATATACTACCACCACTGTGCAGAAAGGACAGCTCACACAGGAGGGAAGAGGGCTAAGGCCACCGATAGAGGCTCTAGCCTGCAGCCACAACCATCTGGATTAGACGAGACTTGTGCCCCTTGCCTTCTCCCAGGGCCCCGGAATGCTACAGGAGCCAAAGGTCAACACACAGAAGAAAGTATAAGCTCTTGCCTATTAAGG
Source organism: Ailuropoda melanoleuca (assembly GCF_002007445.2). Taxonomy (NCBI): domain Eukaryota; kingdom Metazoa; phylum Chordata; class Mammalia; order Carnivora; family Ursidae; genus Ailuropoda; species Ailuropoda melanoleuca. The sequence continues at coordinate 3,770,084 of NC_048233.1, read as the reverse complement.
CCTAGAGGCAAGCTGGAAAGCAGACCTGAGCTGAGTGCCAGAGTGTCCTGGCTTGATGGCGGTTCTTCTGTACCTTAACTGTGTGAAAGGTTTCTGACTGGAAGATCGCTAACAGGGATTTTTACCATGAGAAGAAACCAAGAAAGCCTGTGCTTTGGGCTAAATTACTTGCTTCTACTGGATCAGTTAGGCAGTAGACCAGTCTAACCCAGAGACATACAAGTGGTCCCAGCATTTTACATCTTTCTATTTTCCTCCTCTTTAGTGATAAGGAAGGAAAGCAGAGCTATGAAAACGTGCCCGGCTGTGGGGCACGGGTGCTGGGAACCTATGGGAGGCTGAAGGCACTGCCCAGCTCCCAGAAGCCCTGTGCTGGCACCACGCCACGCTCACAGGCGGCTTCATCAGCCGCCGCACTTTAAGCAGGACTGGGGAGGAGGTGAGGACACTCCCTCAGTTTTGCCTCCCAAGTGTAGCCACCATGCCCACCCTCTGAGGCCAAACAGCAAGGGTTGCCTGACACCCAGGTTTTATTTCCACTTTATTGCTCAAGCACAGAACTTGAGGTAAGCCCGGACCTTCAGCAACGTGCAGAGAAGAGGCTGAGGGGGTTGGGGACACAACCTGGCTGAGAAAGGAAATGGATCCAAAGGGAAATACTGGTGGGGGGACAGGTGGTGGTCATCAGGACACCAGAAGACATCTCAGCCATACCATCTGGGGTGAGGATGGGAATAGAGAGCAGTAACGGGCACAGCAGTGGTTTTTCCCATGCCCCTAGCACCCACATGGAGGCCCTGTGTTCGGGAAAGGACCGGGAGGAGGGAAAGACGAGGAAAATGGCTGCCCAGGAGTCTCCCTCTCCACCCTGGTTTCACATCAGACCCCATGTAGCATCCCTACCACTCACTCCTTCTACCATTTGAAAAATGGACATAGCGAACAGAAGAAGCAAAATAAATTAACGTTCTGATGAGTGTGCGTGTGGATGGACATTCATTCACATGTAATGGGGGAAGGGGGAAGGGAAGAGGGGGTGACACCATCTAAAACGATCCCCCAGCCTACTCCTTTCCCCCTTCCCCCAAAGCCACCATCTAACCAGATAGAAAAATAAAGGTCTAATTCACTCAAAATTCTTCAGTTTTTACAAAACTAACAGGGTGGAGGAGGGGAGGGAGCAGGGGAGGCAGGCAGCCGCAGGAGTAGGGCTGGGCAGAGGCTATGCTTCCGTCTCCACCTGAGGCTGGCTCCCTGCCGCATCGTTCTTCTGCTCATCCTTCATCTCTGCGTCAGCATGATGGTCTCCTGCAGCTACTGCTGCCTTGGCCTGGGAGAAAGGAGGACAGGAAGGGGGTGAGTTCCAGTTCTCATGCATGTCCCCACTGCATGTCCCTACTCCCACTTGCCTGCACCAAGCTGATGTGGTGACTGGCTGTATTCACCTACCACAGTGACACCATGCTGGGTCTGCACCACACACACTCACCCTCCAAGTAAAAGAAAAAAAAAAAAAAAGACACACGCTAGCTTCTAACAGAATAACACTGACACAGCCAACGCCCTCTCTAGGTATGTCCTAAAGATACAAACACACAAGTATACGTTTACAAGATCATTTAGTGCAATACTACTTAGAACTACACTCGTCCAACACGCTAGTGACCACCCCGTGTGTCTCCCGAGCACTTTACAACTAGGTCAAGCTGACGTATTTTAAGTACAAAATAATATGGTGGATTTCTGGAGACTTAGTCTGAAAAATAAATAAATGCAATTTAAAAAAATCACAAGTTGCAGCACTTAGATACCTTGGGTCAACTAAATATAAAATTAACCTCACCTGTTTCTGTTCACTTTTTTTTAGCATGGCTACTTAGAAAACTGAAAATCACTACAGTTTGCATTCTGTTTCTATTTAACACTGCTGGCTTCAAACACTGGAAGATGAACACGGACTGGGGAAAACAGTAGGGTCTATGCCTACGATGGAATACCATCAACACGGTGAGGAACGTGAAAGCTGTTTTTTATATTGACATAAAATAATCTTGCAGGGATGACACGAAGAAAGCATAATGTACAAAACCGGTAGAACATGTTGCCTTTTATTAGAGAAGAGGAAGAAAACTGTCTACCTGTCCATGTATAGAATTTACTGGAATCATCTAAACAGGGGTCATGTCCAGTTGCTTCTGGATGCCGGGAGAGAGGCTTTTTACAACATATTCTTTTGTGCGGTTTCACTAGAACGATCTATTACCTATTTAAAACAGGCTTTTAAAAGTGAGGTTTTAAAAAGGCACAGAGGACGGAGGCTGGGAGGCACGCAGAGCGCAACCAACTCCCGACCTCTAGGGCTAGCCAGTGGGGTGTTTTTTTTTTGTTTTGTTTTGTTTTTTTTTTTAGCTCTGATCACAGAGGAACCGTGGCCCCCACAACAGCGGTTTTTGCCAAGGGGACGTACGTGTTATTGCTCCAGGGACGAGGGCAGCAGCTGGTGTCCAGGAGTGGCGCACAACCAGAGGCAAAGAGCCACAGCAGCTGGGTCAGGCGCAGGGACGAGGCAGCGCCTTTTCTTCGGTCTATCCCCACCATTCCCTGTCCCAAGCCTTACCTTGCTCTCCTCCTCTGCCAGCCTCTCAAACATGTTGGCGTACAGCTTCTTCTCCCGCGCGAGCTGCTTGCGGATCCGCTGCTGGCACACAGCCAGCTGGGCCTTGGCAGCTTTGTTGCTGGGGTAGAGCTGCAGGACCTTCTGGAAGTCAGCCCGTGCCAAGTCAAAGTCATTCACCGCCAGGTGGGCCTCTCCGCGGCGGAAAAGGCCCTTCTCATTGTTGCTGTCCAGTTCCAGGGCCTAAGGACGCAGAGAAGAAGCAGCGGGGAAACCTCAGCAGGACTGAGAACACGCACCACCGGCTCCACCTCAGGAAGGGGTCTTTGGGCAAGAAATGGAAAAGACCAAGGTCTAGGAAGGAACCCCAGTTAGTCCTGGGCTTTCGATGAGAAAGACCCTCGACGTTTCCATTCTCTCCAGAATAAAGCAGGTACTCAGGAGGGACAGGCTAGGAACCAGAGAAAATGCTATGGCGGTTCTTCCCCTCCGTGGTTCCTCTACCGCCACGTTGGCTGCCTCCTACCACTGAAGCCAAGGTGCTTGCTTCTTGAAGCCCTCGCCTCTGAGCCCTTCATCTCAGGGCTCCCACTGGTCCCCCTGCTACCCTATCCCTACCCTCGTCACCGAGGCCAAGTTTTGGACCTGCTGGCAACTCACCCAACCGAGCCTGTGACTGTTGCTCCCATCCCTCTTTAGATGGGCCTCACCTTGTTACAGCTTTCAATGGCAGCTGAGAAGGCCTGCAGTTTCAGATGACACATGGCCAGGTTGAGGTGGGAGGCCAGCCGAAGGGCCTGTGCCTTCTGTGCGTCCTCGTTAGAGAAACTGGACTCGTATTCCAGCCAGGATACAATCTTCTTGTACTGCAGTACAGCTTGCTTATACTTGCCTTCCTAGAAAGGGAGGGAGGCTCAGGCACCAGGCTGTCCTCCTCTATAGGTATCAGTGACACATGGGTGCAAAGGAGGCCTGCCGCCTCTGCCCCCCCACAGGACCAGCCAGCTCCGATCCACGCCGTTAAGACTGCAGGTGCTCCCTGTCCCCTCCCTGGGCACGTCCTCAGGGCCCTGGATGCTGGCTCACCTTGAAGTACACAGTGCCCCGCTCTTTCACTATGGTGCTCTGTTCCAGCTTCTCCTCGGAGTTCATCTCCCAAGACTCCTTGGCCTGCCGTACCCCAAGGGAGAAACAAAGTCATCAGCTACCCCAGAGCCACGTACCGGAACTTGAATTCAGGACAGAAAGGACCTTGAGCAAACTCACCTTCTCAAAACTCTTAAGGTGTATTTCATATTTCAGCTCAGCATTTGGTGGGATCTGGAACTTTTCCTTCCCCACGTTGCCAAAAGCATAGCTGTGGGGGCAAAAAAACTAGGTCACCACAGCCACGCTTAACCTGCTCCACACTGAAAAGGCTTCCTGTCTGTTTCCTGCGAAGCACCTCCCCATCCCTTGAGACTTGGTTCAAATGTTTCCTGTTTGGCAAAATCTTCCCTGACCTCTTCACATAAGTAGTTGGTCTCTCAGCATCTTCCATATCCTTCTAACTCATACTAACGCTGGAACGGTTACTAATTTACGAATTACTGAATCTCACCGAACGAGTCCCTAGAAAGCAGGAATGTCTTTGGATACCTACAAATTTTCAGCAATGTGTCTGGCACATAATAGGTGTGTTTCAATAAATGTCATTAATGATCGAATATGTTTAATAGGAGACAGCAGTTTTGACACTAGTAGAGGAAGAAACCTGGAGCAGCCATGACTGAAAGGATTAGGCTTTGATTCCAGATGTGGACAGTTATGACCACGCTCCCAAATACGGAGATCGTGTTTGCTGTGCCAGAGTCACAGGGACCACTAATGAGGCTGTGGGGGTGGCGAACACACACAGAGGAACAGATAAAAACGGCTAATTACACTAGTCATTGTGGACATACACATCTCTGACCTTGGGTCACCCACCTGCTCTACCAAGTGCGCACTCCTCACCTGGGCTTGAGGTACACAACGGAATGTTCTCCTTTTTCCATGCGCTGAACGGCTTTCTCCAGCCCGCAAGGCAGGTCCAGGCTCTCCCCCTCGCCAACCTCAAAGCGGAGCTCCCGCTGGTCAAACATCTGGTCCTTGTAGTACCCTTCCAGTGCAACTGGCATGAGAAAGAGGCAGCGTGCCAGAGATGTGAGCAGGCAGGGGGCTGAGGAAGGAGGCCACTGGCCTCCCTCCATGAGCTCATCACTGCCTGCCCCCAAAGTGCCCTTGTCATATTCTCGGAGCTGGAGGGATGTTACGAAGCTATGGTCCAATCCCTCATCTCTCAGACGAAACACTAGGCTCAGAAAAGGAAGTGACTTGCCCAGAGCCACCCAAGAACTAAGTACCAGAACTGGAATGGAAGCCGCAGACTGTGCTGTCTCACCCTCCACAATGGCGCCCTCGTTGGGCCTGGCGTAGCCTTCGCCCCGAGTCCGTATTCTCCGGATGATCCCGCCATCTTCTTCTTCTGTCAGGTCCTCTCCCCTAAACTCGAACAGCTCCACCTGTGGGACGAGATGCAAGGCGACACAACTCCCTTCAGCCTAAACCCATTAGCAGAAGAGTCCCTGGTCACTGCCAGACCAGGCCTGAGCACAAGGGCAGCCATACCAAGAGCGGACAAAGTGGCACTTTTACTAAGTTTTGGGAGCTCTCGTCGTAACCTTTGTAGCAGTGGGCAGGTCACACAGATTTTGTTGACCTCACAAGATCCATCGATTTACTACCTGCTCCACGCAGGAAGGACACACTCTAGCCAGTCCTAATCTAGGCGCATGAGAAGGCCAATCTGGTAGGCAGTGGAAATGACCCAACAGCTTTTAACGGTCTTGCGAACACTCTCCAAATATCCACAAAGGAGGGCTCAGCCACTCTGACACCGAATGGTGTCAAGTTCCACCTCTCAATGAAGGCTTATCCTCATCCCCTCAACCCATGGCGGGCATCTCTCCCCTCCTTTGATCTCTAAAGCACCGATATGCTATACTGTCCTTTGTAACGATACAGATTCTGACCCCTGACAGTCAAAATTATAACCAATCTCTGGGCATGGCTCCTGAGAGAAAATATGCCTCAACCCTTACCCCGTGCTTCAAGTCTGAGGAGGGGTTTGTGGCCACCTCTTCCCCCCCTAAATCTCCACCAGCCGCCGCCTTCTGGCAGCTGCAGGCTCTGTGCACAGCAGAGCCAGATACGCTCTCCAGGTCCCTTCCTCCCTTAAGGCCAGGCCCTTAGCCTTGGCTACATTGTCTCCAAGCGGCAGGAAGCGCTGGAGGGCAGCCAGGCCCTGGGCTGAGGTCAGGCTGGCCCTTTGCCTTGCTCTCTGTGCCTGGACACTCACCTCAAACACAAGCGTGGCATTGGGGGGGATTTTTGGAGGGCTGCCTGCCGAGCCGTAGGCATACTCTGGTTTGCACGTGATGTGGCACACTTCTCCCACCTTCATGGTTGCTACAGCAATGTCCCAAGCCTTAATGACCTCCCCTGTAGGTACAGAAAGCAAACAGGTCCTCCTTGGCAGAGATCTGACCATGGGCTCAAACAGTGGCACCGCAGACCTTTATTACACCATGCCCACGGGGAAAATGTACACTCTTCAGAAACGAGACCAGGGAGGTAGAGAACCTGGTTGCAGGAAGCACTGTCAGGTCTCAGACCTCTTAAAAAAAGAAAAAAAAAATCATTCAACCCTGGAACAAAGGAGTTCAAGAAACAAGACAATCCACCCCAAGGAGGAATTAAGGTGTTCAAGAGGTGATCGGGGAAGGCGAGACAGAGATCAATATGGTTCCAGGAGAGGGGGGAAGAAAAAAGTTAACAGAAGAGTAATTCACAGATTGTAACAGACCATTCCTCCTGACACTTTTGAGAGTATGGTTTCTGCCTGTGACAGCTTATATCCTCAGAACCGATGCTACCAACCCACTAACCACGCGCCTACCTTTGCCCAGGTCAAAGGAGAATTTGTCCTTGCGGTCCAGACTGGAGTCAAACTTGGTGCCATCTAACAGCCAGCCAGTGTAGTGGACAAAGACACGGTCCCCGATCATGGGCATCTCGGTGCCCGTGCCCTCTCGCTTGATGACCTGGGAGGAAGGCAGAGAAGGTGAGTACCCAGGTGTGGGGGCAGAAAGAGGCACCAAAGCTGCCTGCACACCTCTGATGGAAACACAGAGGGACTCCTCTGCCTCCTTGTAAGCAAAGGGACTAAGCCTCAAATGATTCCGACATGAGGTCTGGCTACACGCCAATGGACACCCCTACTGACTGCCCCCCCTCCATCTTTCTTGAGGTGCAACAGGGCTTGGTTTGAAAACTAGAGACAAAAGACCCAAGTTCAAGTTTCTGCTGTATGATCTTGTGCAAGTCAAGCTCTCTAGAACTTATTTGTAAAGTAGTGATAATAATCCCTATCAGGGTTGGAGAATTAAATCGGTAGAAAGTTAAAGATGATTATTATCAGCAGCAAAGGGGGAAGCACTTATGCAGGGTTTCCTCATTCTTCCTACATGCCGGTGGTCAGATCCAAGTCTGGTTTGTGGATAAGTGAAGAGTAAGAATATGAATAATGAACAGAACAGCAGCTGTCCAAAAGAGGTGAAGAAAATACCAGGTCACTGATGAGCACAGGAGCGCTCCCTCAGGCCCTAAACTCTGACTCGGGACACGAACATTCCTGGCTGGTAGGCTAGTGGTCTTTTGAGGGCTGGAACATTTCTCAGGAACTTTAACAAGCTCTGCTGCTCTTCTTCACATTTGGAAAAGGTAACAAGGAGACTCCATGGGTCACCTGGTAGGTATGTGGTTACCTTCTAAGGGAAAGTCTGCATGACAGAATGAACAGAACTCGAGGAGTAGAAAGACAAGGGGAAGGAATGGAAGATAAAAGGGAAAAAGACCCTTCTGGGAATGATAACCTTGTAGAAACCACCAGGACGCTGGAGAGATTACGGGAAGCCACATGCCTCCTGGAAGAACAGTTTAAGATTCCAAATCTGGGGCAAAACCAGGAGCATTTCTGGACCAGATAAGGGCTCCCCGAGGTCTCTAGCTTTGCCCAGGCCACCCCCCCCCCCACGTGCGGAACGGAGCAGCGGGAAGCCAGGGTGGAAACACTGGAAGAGGCGGAGGCATGAAATCCAGGCTAGGATTTCGCCATCCTGCACTCTGCAGAACCTGCTCCGAAGCACCATCAGAGTCGTCCCGACCCAGGTCAAGATGCCCTGCCCCCTCAGTACTGGACCCCTCCCCTTCGCTCCTCCGAGGCTCCCAGCAAAGCACCTCCTCCACGCCCCACACCCCTTGCCCCGACTCACGAAAAGGGCGGGCGAGGTGGGAGGGGAACTACAGGTCCCGGCATGCACCGCTCCCTGGTTTTCCCGGAGCCGGGGGGGAGGGGGGCCAGCATGGCTGAGCTGGTGACCTAGCTGGGTCCACCCAGCCTTTAGGAAGGGGGTAACCAAAGGGACGGAGGGCGCCAGAACCTCTCTCGCGGCCAAGCCCCGGGCGCCAAGTAGTACAAAGACCTCTGGGCCAGGAAATCACTCTGGTGACCCCGCTTCAGGTCCTAGCTAATATTTAACTGCCCGGGGGACCCGAGATCTCGCAGCACCACCGGCGAAGGCGGCCAGGGACTTCCCGGCTGCGGCCGGCGGCGGAGGCGCAGGCGGCCTGGCCGGGGTCGCGGGGTCGCGGGGTCGGGGAGAGGTGAAGTGAGAGAGGGGCGGCGTCGGGGCCGGAGAAGGAGCGGGCCCGGGCCGGCCCCTGCCGGGGCGCACGCTGTCCGGGGCCCCCTAGCTGCAGCTCGCATGCAGCGGTGCGGCCCCGCCCCTCCCTCCGCGCTGCACCGCGCACGCCGGAGTTGGCGCTGCAGTCCCGGGCCCGGGCGCCGCAAGGGCTGGGGGGCCGGGGCCTCACCCGGACCGCGGGTACCCCAAGGGGCCAGAGAATGGCCGTGGGGAGGCCCGCATACCTAAGTCACCCTCTGCGAGCGTGCGGCGGCCCTCCCACCCCCGAACAACGCAGCAGAGTCCAGAAAGGCGATGCAACCGGCCGCCGGCCGCACACCCGGCTCAACGACCCGCCCGGACGCTGCAGAGACGGCCCGGGGTTCCCCAGCTTGACGGAAGGTCGGCTGCGATGGGCGCCTGCGCCGCCGCCCCTTACCTTCAGCACGCCCTCGTCTTGCTTGGGGCTGATGTCCACCCCCTCGAGGGGCAGCGGCGCCGACTGCGCCCCGCTCTCGGCCGCCTTCATCTCCTCGGCGGTCATCACCGCTCGGTGCGCCGTTTACTCCGGGAGTCAGGCACTGGGCGCGAGCCAAGCCCTCTCAGCCGGGCCTCTCTGCACGGGTGTGCGGGCGGGAGGGCACTGGCGGCGGCAGCTGCGAACCGGTCGAAGGCTCGAGCACCTCTGACTCCCGGCGCGCTCGCAGCCCGCGGCGTATCGGGCGCGGGAGCGAGAGTAGGTGGGTAATGAGCGGCCGCGGGGAGCGATTGGTCCCACCCCGCCGCGGAGGGAGGGGCTGGGAGGAGCTGGAGCGGGAGCGAGGGACGGAGGGGGAGGGGGCGGAGAACTTTCTAGAGACGGCGGCTGCTAAGCCAGTTCGGTCTTCAGTGCTAAGGGTGCTTATGTGAACGTGTGTGTGTTTTGTTTGGGGTGGGTTGTTTTTTTTTTTTTGGTTCATTTCTCCTGGCTGCCTGTCCTCCCTCCCCCCCACTCCTGGGACCCTCGGACTCTGGGGATTTCCCCCGCTCCCCCCCCCCCCCCCTCCGTCGGCGCCTTCCCGGGCCCGTTTCCCGGTCTAACCGGATTCTTCCAGATCTTTCTCCATCCCCCTACATCACTCCAATACCGAGTCTGCCAGCCTCCCCAGATCCGCCCTATACATTGCAGCCTGCAGCGTGGTTTGCTTAGAGCCCCGTAGCCGGATGTGAGTGGCAGCGCGTCCGTCTCCTCGCACCCGAGACGCGCATTTTTATAAAAGCCAGTCGAAAGCGCAGAAGGCATGGCCTCCCCATCTTTACTTGGCGAGTGTATACTTAACAAATTGGGGAGAGTGAAGGAAAGGGGAGTCAGGCGGGGAGAAAATGAGTGAAAAGCGGTAACCCCAGTGCACAGAATCGGGGAAAGCAACCTTGATTTCCGCAGAGCCGGGAACACGTGCCGCCTTTAGCTCTTTAAAATGCTAGGAGCGCCGATTTGCAAGAAATGACCCGCTAAGCTAAGGACTCTTTAAATGGGGCGCATATTAAAGGGACCTTCCCCGCCAATAGTAAAACGACCGTTTAGATTAATTCTTAAAAATAAAAATGGTTTCAAGTCACGAAAAAGTCAGTCCATTTTACCAAAGACCCACAGGAAGGAATATTTGGTTCTCAAGTGTTTATCAACTGCCTGCGGCGTGCAGAGTGTGCAACTCAGAGCTCTGCAGCACCTAGTTACCTAAACAAATAGCCTTTGACAAAAAAGAACCATCTAGAGAGTGTTGGTTTTGCTCAGCGCTCAACCCCAGCTTAACACAGTGCCTGGTGAGTGGTATCAAATAGTTTATTAGCTACATAAATTTGTATTCCAATAATCTTTTTTTGGAGTCCTCGCTGTGTGTCTGGCACTGTGCTGTTATATGCAAACTGTCCCATTTAGGTACATAATTTACCCCATTATAGGTGAAATTGCAATACCCTAACGTAATTTGATCATTCATTATAGTCCTTTCCGATGGAGCCTAACGGGAAGGGGTTGCAGAAGAAATAAAACCGTTTCCTCCAGCAATTTACAGCAAATGACTTTAGCCGCAACCAACACATGTCTCATTAGATGACTGGGGATGGATACCCTCAGAGGGTATGGGGGGATTAATGTATTTCTTTTCTATGTGTCCCTTGGTAGAGTAAGAAGTAACAGTGTGGAGGTTCTCCAAAACCCCAGGAGGCAGGGGTGGTGGGTACGGTGCTGGCTGGATGGGTTGGCAGTTATCTTGCTGTTGGTATATGCGCTTGGCTATCCCAATATGTGCTAATTGCTTTTTTCTTTTTTTCTTTTTTCTTTTTTTGGGTAGGATTTTATTTATTGATTTATTTTGGAACAGAGAATAGGGAGAGGGAGAAGGAGGGGGAAGAATCTCAAGCAGACTTCATGCTGAGCAAGGAGCCCATCCCAGGGTCCAACCTCAGGACCCAGAGATCACGACCTGAGCTGAAACCCAAGAGTCAGACACTTAACCGACTGAGCCACCCTGGCGCCCCTGTGCTACTTTCTTTTGACGCTAGGACCATTGAATATTATCTGGAGGAATGAGTTGGGATGGAAAAGAAAAGTTCACTTTTAGAGGACTGCTTTTCTACATCTTTTTCTTTATTGGAAGCAAATAGTGTAAGTCTACATCTTTAGTTTTCATGAGCACATATTGAGTGCTTAAGATGCCCTTGCCACTGCGAGTTGGGTCACCCGGGTACTATTTGACCTGGAGCAGGTTCTGGGAATAGTAACAATTGTCAATGAGAGGAGTTGTGATGGTTAGGAAAGAGGGAACGTATGGCAGGTATCTAGCACAGTGCCTGCCTTCAAGTGGCTGGTTACTGAATGATGATCATTACTCTAATGTGGCAAGTATAACGGTGGAGATGGGGGCAGAGTGCTAAGCACATGGAAGTCTATTAGAGAGGGGATTGATGGGGTAGAAGGGAAAGAGGAAGGATAGGAGGGAAAGGTTTCCAATGAAAAAGTTCTGATCCTGTTCAGTGGATGAGTACAGGAGGGGCTGAGAAGTGGAAGGGAGAGGGGAGGGGCAGTAGGCATTGGGCCCTTGAATTCTCAGACCAGAACCCTATTGTTTCTAGATCCCTCCCCCCAGGTTCTTCACATTATATTCTAATTGTAAGACTTATACATACTCCATGTAGAAAGCACGCAGATATTTTTCTTAACCTCCCCTGACTGATCCCATTCTTAGCCTATTTAAATTAGTATTCCCGGGGCGCCTGGGTGGCAGAGCGGTTAAGCGTCTGCCTTCGGCTCAGGGCGTGATCCCAGTGTTATGGGATCGAGCCCCACATCAGGCTCCTCTGCTATGAGGCTGCTTCTTCTTCTCCCACNGCTTCTTCTTCTCCCACTCCCCCTGCTTGTGTTCCCTCTCTCACTGGCTGTCTCTATCTCTGTCAAATAAATAAATAAAATCTTAAAAAAAAATAAATTAGTATTCCCATTAAAGATTAACAATGTAATTATTTCCACTGGTATTAATCACTCATTCAAAATCCTTCCAAAATTTTTCCTTTTTGCTAGAAGAGAGCATACTTTTTTTTTTTTAAATCACCCACCTTATTCTGGATATGACACCTGCTGTGGTCAGAAGCTTTGTTATTGCCAAAATCAGCCTTCCTGAGCTCATCTAATTCACCTCCCTAATGGTAGGCCCATCCTTCAGACATGAAGACCCTCCTGTCTTTCAAAGTTACTGTTTTGACCTATATTATATATATATATATTTGAGTCATTCAAAAGTATGTGAAATGAGTAAGCGTGTGTGTTTGTACATGTACACATACACACTGCATGTAACATATTAACATGATGAACCTTGGGAATACACCACCTGGCCTAGGGATTACAACATTACCAGTATGATTTGTGTCAAAAATGTAATAGCAAGCCCTACTGGGTATTTACCCAAAGAATGTGAAACCACTGATTTGAAAAGATATATGTACCCCTATGTTTATTGCAGCATTATTTTCAATAGCCAAATGATGAAAGTGCCCCAAGTGTCCGTTGACAGATGAATGGATAAAGATGTGTTATATTCATGCAATGGAATATTATTCAGCCATAAAAAACAAAATCTTGCCATTTTCAACAACATGGTTGGATCTGGAGAGTGTAATGCTAAGCGAGATAAGTCAGTCAGAGAAGGACAAATACCATATGATTTCCCTCATACGTGGAATTTCAGAAACAAAACAAACAAAGGAAATAAGAGACTCTTAACTCTAGAGAACAAACTGATGGTTACCAGAGGGGAGGTGGGTGGGGGGTGGGTGAACCGGGTGAGGGGATCCAGAGTACACTTATCATGATGAGTGATGTACAGAATTGTCGAATCATTATATTGTACACTTGAAACTAATATAAAACTACTATGATAACTATACTGGATTTTTAGAAAATGTAATACCCAAAATGTTAAGGACACTTTTATAATTTCTTTCTACTTTTGGTATCTTTTGATTGAGAAAATGCAAACTATACTACTGACTAAAACAGCTACTCCATAGTTCATGAAACATATATTTACTTACTTATTTTAGTGATTACTGGTCTTTTCTTCTTACTATTATTTTTATTCTAAGTAGGCTCCACACCTAGCACGGAGCCCAGCACAGGACTTGAACTCATGACCCTGAGATCAAGACCTGAGCTGAGATCAAGGGTCAGACACTTAACCAACTGAGCCACCCAGGTGCCCCCAGTCCATTTTCATACACTTGAAAAATAGTGGACCTTTGCGTGAGGTTTGCACATAAGAAATCTGCATGGTGTAAAGGTTAAGCCCTTGAGCTCTGGCTTGGGTTCAACTTTCTCAGTTTCATCATTGAACACACAGTGGGGCCTTGGGCCAGTTTTCCTGAGCTCTAAAATGGGAATCATGCTAGTACCTACCTCAGAGGGGTTTTCTTTGAGGATTAAATGATTAGGTGTGAAGTATTTAAAGCAGTGCATGGCCCATAGTAAGTAGGTAAGTGGTAATCACTCTGGATGCCACGTTTTATTTAGTCAGCCAGTTGATTGCTGGAATATGGAATAAAAGCCCTGGAGAACCCTGTCTCTGGCCCTCTGGGCGAGAGCCGCTGGTCTGGACAAGTGTTTGTGCTCTCATTTCCAGGGGAGTGCTTCTCTCCTAATGTTAAATCGTATTTGTACCTTTTGCTCTCTAACACTCAATTATGACTCTGACTATCTAATATAACTCACAGTATCTTTGTGTGCTGACATTTTGTCATACCAAAAAGACTGGGAGCTGTGCGAAGGTAAGGATTTGGTCTTCCTGTTTCCTTGGGCTCCACCATTATCTGATTTCCCTGGGTATAGGACAGAGTATTTAGTGGTTGTCCTGCTAAGTGAAAGAGTTGTTCTTCTTCTTTTTAAACATAAAATCGAATTTCCGAACACAGATAAATACCTATGTTTTTTGTTTTGCTCCTAGGGTGACAAAAAGCAGCCAGTTTTCATCCTTCTGTATCTAAGGATACACTGAAATTTGACTTTGGTCTTGTTTTTCAGGGGATCATATAGCTAAGTACTTACTTGGGCGTTGTTTCTAGTTTCCCAAACTTGAGTGTGATTAGAGATTAGGTTCTTGTGTGGGTGTCATCCTGTCTAATTAACGTAACTAGAATGAGGATTATCGTTTGAGAAAAATAAAATCTTGCCCTCTGTTGCCCTTGGTTGAAAGTAAATGTATATTTAATATGGTAAATGTGCACTGCAATGACCACAGGAGCAACCCAGCAACTGTCATTACTGAGAAATTAAATTATTCTTCCTTCAGTACAGTGTCAAACTTCTATAATGGGTCTGCTAACATTTTTAAATGTTTAAGCTGTAATTATAAAAAGTTCATACGGGAGTTTGGATTTATTCTTGTATTACAGTTCATTCTATGTTGGTAATAGCTTTAGTTTAGTCAGATATAGACTTTAGTATTTATTCCTTCAAAATTTATCCAAAATGTGTATTCAGAGCGTCTGTCTTAAACCTTTCACATGGTGGCATTTAACCTCTCCACAACTATCCACCTGCAGGGGAACTATCTGGTATTCCCTTGGGCTTCCTTGCTCAGGTTTAATTTCCTCATGGAGCTTTAGCCAGGGGTGGGAATACTCACACAGATTTTGGGATAGACCAGACAGACAGAGCCTCATACACCTTTGGGGAAAAGGGTATCCTTTTATAAAGGGGTTCTTGGTTTGCTCCTTCACTGATCAATTGCTTGACATCCCAACTAGCCTCTCTTTCCCGTGGAAAGGAAAGATAGGCTTATGGAGAACATTCCTCAGCCTGTCCTCAAGACTGGCGCCCCCTAATGCTTACCATCACAGCTTCCTAGAAATGGCCAGTTGATGTAAAGATATTTACTGAGCACGTACTGGGTTCCAAGGTCAGCACTAGGGATTGTGGGGTGCCTAGAGTCTACGACAGAATTATCCTACGCTTGAGGTGCTTACGTAGAGAAGTTAGAGCAACAAAAAGGGCTGACCAGAGTGGCACTTTTTCGGAGTGCAAAATGCCCAGATCTGGTAAGGGGAAAAATATGCTGGGCAGGCCTCAAAAAGAGGTAGAACTTGAGAAAGATCTTGAAAGATGGATAATAATATACTTTTATTTATTTATTGTTAAGATTTTATTTATTTGTCAGAGAATGAGAGAGGGAGAGAGAGAGAGCACAAGCAGGGGGAGTGGAAGAGGGAGAAGCCAACTCCCCACTGAGCAGGGGCTGGGGCTCGATCCCAGGACCCTGGGATTATGACCTGAGTGGAAGGCAGGCACTTAACCAACTGAGCCACCCAAGCACCCCTTAAAAGATTTTTTAAAAATTTATTTATTTGAGAGAGAGAGCACAAGCAGGGGGAGGGCAGGCAGAGGGAGAGGGAGAAGGTGTCACTAGGGAGCTTGATGTGGGGCTCGATCTCAGGACCCTGGGATCATGACCTAAGCCAAAGTCAGATGCTTAACTGACTGAGCCACCCAGTCGCCCTATTCTATGAACATTCTTACCCATGACTTTTAGAGACACAAGTGCTCGTTTCAGTTTGGTATGTACCTAAGAAATGGGATTGCTGGGTCATGGGTTTTTCTTATACTTAGCTTTGGTAATGCTGCCAATTTTCTGAAATCATGGTATCAAGTTACACTCCCACCGAGAGTGTCAGAGTTCCAGTTCCTGCACATTCCTGCCATTACATGGTATCGTCAGTCCTTTTAAATGTAGCTTATCTGGGGGATGTAGTGCCGTGTAATTTGTATTCCCTTGATAATTAATGAAGTCATATACCTTTTCGTATACTTATTGGCCGTCTGGGTAGCTCCTTCAAATCTTTGTGAAGTACCTGTTCATATCTTTGGCTCGTTTAAAAAGATTACATTGTCTATCTTTTTGTTATTAATTTTGGAGTTTCTTTCTATATTCTAGGTAAGATTTGCTTTGACAGGGGCACCTGGGTGGCTCAGTCGGTTAAATGTATGCCTTCAGCTCAGGCGGTTGAACGTCTGTCTTCAGCTCA
The DNA here is from genome assembly GCF_002007445.2 of Ailuropoda melanoleuca. Classification (NCBI taxonomy): domain Eukaryota; kingdom Metazoa; phylum Chordata; class Mammalia; order Carnivora; family Ursidae; genus Ailuropoda; species Ailuropoda melanoleuca. The sequence continues at coordinate 3,754,151 of NC_048233.1, read as the reverse complement.
GGTCATGATCTCAGGGTCCTGGGATCGAGCCCCACATTAGGCTCCCTGCTTAGCAGAGAATCTTCTTCTCCCTCTCCTTCTGCCCCTCCCCAATCCTACTCCTGCTCTCTCTCTGTCTCTCTCTCTATCAAATAAATAATCTTAAAAAACTGTATTTGCTTTGACAGATATTGCAATAATCTTTTGGTCTGTAGCATGCCTTTTCCCCTCACATAATGGTATGTTTCGGTGAATATTTTAATTTCAATGAAGTTCAATTTACTAATGTATTTTTATGGTTAGAGATTTTCTTTAATAGATTTTAATTTTTATTTTTATTTTCATTTTTTAAAAAGAGGTTAACTTTCTTTCTCTTTCTTTCTTTCTTTCTTTCTTCCTCCCTCCCTCTTTCTTTCTTTCTTTCTTTCTTTCTTTCTTTCTTCTTCTTCTTCTCCTCCTTCCTTCCTTCCTTCCTTCCTTCCTTCCTTCCTTCCTTCCTTCCTTCCTTCCTTCTTTCTTTTTAAGATTTTATTTATTTGACAGAGACAGCCAGCGAGAGAGGGAACACAAGCAGGGGGAGTGGGAGAGGGAGAAGCAGGCTTCCTGCTGAGGAGGGAGCCCGATGCGGGGCTCAATCCCAGGACCCTGGGATCATGACCTGAGCTGAAGGCAGACGCTTAACGACTGAGCCACCCAGGTGCCGTGCCCCTAGACTTTATTTTTCAGAGCGGTTTTAGGTTCAAAGCAGAATCGAGCGGAAGGCGCAGAGCTTTCGCATAGACCCTGTACCATCACACCCATTTTCGTAGCCTCTCTTCATTATGAACACCCCTCACCAGAGGAGCGTGTTTGTTACAACCAATGAACCTACATCAACGCGTCACTATTGATCAAAGTTTTTGTTGACATTAGGGTTCACTCTTGGGCTTGTGCATTCTACAAGTTTGGACAAATTTGTAATGACGTGTATTTACCATTATAGTAACCTACAGAGTAGTTTTACTGTCCTGACAATCCCCTGTTTTTTCTGCCTGTCCATCCCTCTCTCCCCTCAAAACCCCTGGCAACCACTGATCTTTTCACTGCCTCTGTAGTTTTGCCTTTTCCAGAATGTCATATAGTTGGGATCATACAGTACGTAGCCTTTTCAGACTGGCTTCTTTCACTCAGTAACATGCATTTAAGTCTCCTCTATGTCTTTTCATGGCTGATAGCTCATTTCTTTTTAGCGTTGAATGACTTTGCGCTGTGTGGATGTACCACAGGTTGTTTAACTGTTTGCTCCTGAAGGATGTCTTTTTTTTTTTTTTAAATATTTTGTTTATTTATTTGACAGAGAGAGAGACAGCCAGTGAGAGAGGGAACACAAGCAGGGTGAGTGGGGAGGAAGAAGCAGGCTCATAGCAGAGGAGCCTGATGTGGGGCTCGATCCCAGAACGCTGGGATCACGCCCTGAGCCCAAGGCAGACGCTTAACGACTTAGCCACCCAGGCGCCCCATGGATGTCTTGACTGCTTCCAAGTTTTGGCAATGATATTGTTATTGAATAACAGTATTCAGTTTATTGAAGAACTGACTAAAGCTGTTGTAAACACCGATGTGCAGGTGTTTGTATGGACATCAGTTTTAAACTCCTTTGGGTAAATCACTGTATGGTAAGAGTATGTTTAGTTTTGTAAGAAACTGCCAAACTAGATTGCAAAGTGGCTGTTTTGCATTCCCCCCAGCAACAAATAGGAACTCTTTTTCCTATTTCTCCATATCCTAACCAGCATTTGGTTTTGCCAGTGTTCTGGATTTTGGCCATTCTAGTAGGCATGTAGTGCTATCTGGTTTTAATTTTCTTTTCCCTGTGACATATGATGTGGAGCATCTTTTCATATGCTAATTTGCCATCTGTAGATCTTCAGTGAGGTGTCTGTCAAGGTTTTGGCTCATTTTAAATTCAGAATTGTTTGTTTTCTTATCGTTGAGTCTTTGTTTTTTTAGATTTTATTTACTTATTTGAGAGAGAGAGTGAGAGAGAGAAAGCACAAGTCGGAAGAGGGACAGAGGGAGAGGGAGAAGCAGATGCCCTGTGGAGCAGGGAGCCTGATGCAGGACTTGATCCCAGGACCCTGGGAACATGACCTGAGCTGAGGGCAGACGCTTAACCAACTGAGTCACCCAGGTGCGCCTTATTGTTAAGTCTTAAGAGTTCTTTGTATATTTTGGACAACAGTCCAATATCAGATGTGTGTTTTGCAAATATTTTTCTCCCAGCCTATGGGTTGTCTTTCCATTCTTTTGACATTGATTTTTGGAGAGCGGAAGTTTCTAATTGTAATGCGGTCCAGTTTATCCATTGTTTCTTTCATGGATTGTGCCTTTGGTGTTGTACCTAAAAACTCATCGCCATACCCAAGGTCTTCTAGGTTTTCTCCAGTGTTACCTTCTAGGAGTTTTGTAGTTCTGCCTTTTACATTTAGCTCTGTGATCCAGTTTGAGTTAGTTTCGTGAAGCGTTTAAGGTCTGTGTCTGGATTACATGTTTTGGCATGTAGATATCCAGTTGTTCCAGCACCATTTGTTGAACAGACTGTCTTTGCTCTATTGTATCACCTTTGCTCCTTTGTGAAAGATCAATTGACTGTATTTATGTGGATCTGTTTCTGGGCTCCCTGTTGTGTTCCATCGATCTATTTGTGGATTGTTTTGTCAATATCATGCTGTCCTGATTACTGTAGCTTTCGAGCTCCTTTGTCATCTGTCCCATGTGACCATATGTTTATGCCTGTTTGTGGACTCTATTTTGTTCCATTGGTCAGTTAATCTATCCTTGTGCCAATACCTTCCTATCTTAGTTGCTCTGGCTCTAAAATAATTTTGATATCTGGTAGTGTAAGTCCTCCAGTTTTATCCTTCTGTTTCAAGATTGCCTTGGTATTTCTATTCTTTGATTTTTTTCATATACATTTTATAATCACCTTGTCAATATCTTTTAAAAATGCTGAGATTTTGGGGTGCCTGGGTGGCTCAGTCGTTGGGCGTCTGCCTTCGGCTCAGGGCGTGATCCCAGGGTCCTGGGATTGAGCCCTGCATCGGGCTCCCTGCTCCATGGGAGCCTGCTTCTTCCTCTCCCACTCCCCTTGCTTGTGTTCCTTCTCTCGCTGGCTGTCTCTCTCTCTGTCAAATGAATAAGGTCTTGTACTTCTTTTATTAGATTTATTCCTAGGCATTTTTTTGGGGTTTGGTGTTATTGCAAATGCTATTTTTAAAAGTTTACTTTCTAATCGTTTGTTGTCAGTATATGGAATGCAATTGATTTTTTTGTTTTTATTTATTTTAATTACTGTAAAATATGCATAACAAAATATAGCATTTTAACCATTTTTAGGTGTATGGTGTAAGTGGTGTTAAATACATTCATATTGCAAACATGCAATTGATTTCTTTTGGTAACAGCTCTATTGAGATAGAATTTAGACATTTAAGGTGTACAAATTCAGTGGCTTTTAGTATATTCACAGAGTTGTGCAACCATCACCACAACCAGTTTTAGAACATTTTCATCCTGCCCAATAAAGACAGTGTGTACCCTTTAGCTATCACTTCCCAATGCTCCCCAGCCCCCAGCCCCTGGCAACCGCTCATCTGCTTTCTGTCCATCTATTCCCTTCTCAGATTGCAGGTATTTGAGAGGTTTGAAAGAATGGCTGGAGCTTCATCTCTCCTTGAGGCTAATTCTTTAAGAGTTCCTGTAGATAGGTGTCTGATCTGCTTCTGGACCCTGTCAGTCTTTTAGACACTAGCATTCTTTTCTTTGTTTCTTTGCTCAGTTTCTTAGCTTTCTACTTCTTTCTTTTTTTCTTTTCCATCTCTTACTCATGAAACAAAGAGGTGCGTTTCCAACCTCTGTCACCCTCCCTCTCTGAACGTTGAGACAAACAAACCCACTCTTCCTTGTTGGTGGGTACTTCTTTTTTTTTTTTTTTTTAACTATGTGAGTTTCTTTCTTTCTCTTTCTTTCTTTCTTTTCTTTCTTTCTTTCTTTCTTTCTTTCTTTCTTTCTTTTTTAAGATTTTATTTATTTATTTGACAGAGAGAGAGACAGCCAGCGAGAGGGGGGAACACAAGCAGGGGGAGTGGGAGATGCGGGGCTCCATCCCAGGACTCCAGGATCACGCCCTGAGCCGAAGGCAGACGCTTAACGACTGAACCACCCAGGCACCCCTTGGTGGGCTCTTCTAACCCCATCACCATGTCTTTCTCGATGGCATGCCTTTCCCTGGTTCATTCAGGGGCTGCTTGAAAACATTTATGTTTTCTCCATTTCTATTCTCCAGTTTTTCTTTCTCTCATGCAACTGATTTTTTTCCATGCAATTGATTTTTAAAATCAGTTCTATTTTTTAAAAGATTTTATTTATTTATTGGGGAGAGAAAGAGAGAGAGAGAGAGGAAGCACAAGCAGGGGGAGGGACAGAGGGAGAGGGATAAGCAGACTCCCCTCAGTGCAGGGAGCTCGATGTGGGACTCAATCCCTGGACCCTGAGATCATGACCTGAGCCGAAGGCAGACACTGATGGAAATGGGCCACCCAGGCACCCCCACAAGGGTCTTTATAAGAGGGATGTGAGAGTGTCAGCATCAGAGGTAGAGAAGAAGTTGATGTGCTGGGGGGCTGTAAGCCAAGGAATACAAGCAGCCTTGAGAACCTGGGAAAGACGAGGAAACAAATTCTCCCTGGAGCCTCAGGAAGCAGTGCGGCCCAGCCGACACCTTGATCTTAGCCCAGTGAGAATGATTTTAGGCTGCTAACCTCAAACCGTAAGATAATCGATTTGTATTGTTTGCAGTGCTTTGTGAGAACAGGGGTGTGCCAACGCTCAGGGTTTACGGAATGATCCTAAGCCTTTTTTTCTCGCTTCTAAGTCAGTCTTGTTTTTGTTTCTACCGTGTTGTTCCGAGTGGAGGAAGCAGGGTGTTCAGGAGGGGAGAACAGTACAAGAAGGCCGCCGGGCAGTGGACGTGAGCATCCGGCGCAGAGCGGACGGGGCTCCGACGCAGTAGAGGGTGTTGGAGAGCAGGACGTGAGGTAACCTGGTGCAAGTGGAGGCATGTGGCCTTGAGAACCCGCTCAGATTGGAGCGGTTGGGGGGTTCCCCGAAGTGTGGGGGAGGGGCGGCGAGGCGGGGATGAAACCCGTAGTGAGAAGAGACTTTCGGGCCTCTCGCTCTAGGTCTGGTGGCAAAGCGAACCAGGCATGCTGGCGACTAGGGACTCTGGGAGGTCACGGCCCCCGCACCTGTCTGGGACGCCCTGGCTCTCCAGATGGCCCAGCATGCCCCACCCTGCCCATCTTCTCCGCACCGACCTCACTGAGGACCTTCTGAGACGGCGCTGTCAGCCCGGCCCGCGCTTCCCTCTGACGCAGCAGCATTTCAGTACACCCGCAAAGGCGTGGGGTTTGTTGGGGGCGGGGGGGCTTTTGCAAAGGAGGCCGAAGCATGCGGTCTGCGATCTTGGAAGGTATACCCCTTTGTCGTCTCTACTTCTGTGTCTCTGATGGCACAGACGTCACACCGCGTCTCCCCAGCTCTGGAGCTTTGACCAAGACTTCCATCCCTGGAACCCAGGATACCTCCAGACCCCTGGCCAAGGAATTTTCCATTCTCTATTCTACTTCTACCTAGCCTAGGGCAGTTCAAACATAACCTCCTCCAGGAAGCCTTCCCTGATAGCTCCACCTAAATAATACTTATTTTCTACACTGTACATTTTCAGTGCCCAGCGATTGTCCATTTACTATTTCATCGTATACCATGCGGTCCTCTAATTCTGGAAAGGCAGTGCGGCTGGACACCTTGTCTTCCAGTGACATGACATACTTCTTGAGGACAGGGAGCAATCTGTCTTCACGTGTGCGACGTCTCACCAAATATATTGTAAACCACTTGGGGACAGGAGCTGGTCTACATGAAGACTGTTGATGATGCCGTTCCAAAAGTTGTTCGCTAAACTCTTCAGGGGTAGGATGAGTGGGCTGGAACTAAATAAGAGGTGAGGAGGACTTCTTTGGGAGCCCAGAAGAGAACACTTGTTCATTGAAAAAGGCATTTCCTTTCTAGTAGTCTGAATTCCTAAATTTAGGGCAAACCTATCAGCCAGCGCTAATATTTCGTACTGTCAGAAGTTGGGCTTCTGGTCCCTAGTCCCTTTTTTCTTTCGTGTGTGTGTGTGTGTGTGTGTGTGTACTCTCCTTTCAATATTTCACCAGACAGTAGATGTTTACTGAGTATCTTGTATGACAAACATTAAGGACTCCAAGATGAGTAAGAGGTGTTGTTTCTCTGCAGGTGGGCTATCTGAGCTGCTCTGAGTCTTTACCTGTCTGGGTGCGTGTTCCTCACAAGCCTCTGTCTCCAGCCCCGAGCTTCTTCCTCAAGTCCATGTCTCATGTTAGGTGTTAGGCAACTTTCCACATGTCAAAATACAGACAGTGAGACTGCAGCCCCAAGAGCCACCCTCCCCTGCCATGATGTCACATGGCTTGTTGAAGCTGTGGAAGAAGTGAGGGGTGGGGGGATCCTCACTGGTGGTTGGATTTTGGCAGAAAGCTGAGATACCCTGAACACTAGAGACCACCTCCTACCAGTGGGAAGCCGAGTTAAAATCGAGAAATTAGTGGTCAAATTCAGTCTTTCCATGCACAAGAAAAAAACACACATTTTATAACAATGGAGGAAAAAATTAGTGATTGCCTACTAAAATGAATGAAAGCAGGAGAAATAGTAACAACAAGGACAACAGGACAGAGTGGGAAACAAATACGGTAAAATTTGAAGAGTTTATAGTTAGTGTGGGGGACAGATCCACTCTAAGGATATGCCCTCCTCTGGAAGCACTAACCTGGCTTCTGTCTGTATCCTAGCTTGCGTGGACATGGGAACTGTGTGGGAGCTGACAAAGGTGTCCCACCAAGACCTCAATCCAATCCATTCTCCATCCTCCCCTTTCACAGCTTCCCCTTCCTCCAATTTCTTTCTTTCTTCTTTCTTTCTTTCTTTCTTTCTTTCTTTCTTTCTTTCTTTCTTTCTTTCTCTCTTTCTTCCTTCCTTCCTTCCTTCCTTCCTTCCTTCCTTCCTTCCTTCCTTTCTTTCTTTCTCCTCCCTTCCTTCCTTCCTTCCTTCCTTCCTTCCTTCCTTCCTTCTCTTTCTTCTCTCTCTTTCTTTCGCAATGGGGTGGTGTTTGTGGTTAGGACAATGCCTCACATTGCCAGGAGAGGGCAGCAGATCATTCCCCTACCACCCAGGTGTAACCTCAGAGCTTCCTAGGATTGCAGCCAGTTTTCCATGGTTACTGAGTGCCCACTACGTGACAGACTCTGTGTTGGGCACTGAGGATGCAAAGCTGACTAAGATATGGTCCCTGCTTTGGAGGAGCCCATGGTTTAAATGAGTGAGATAGCCATGGAAACACATGCAGTGCCAAGTAGGGGTGAGGTGCTAAGGCAGAAGGCTCCTTGGGGTACTGCTGTGTCTCAAGGACGGGTGGGGACAATAGAGGCATTAAAAAGGACCTCATAAGAGGAGATGCTTGAACTGGGTCTTGAAAGATGATGGGTCTACAGCCAATTAAGCTGACTGAGCTCTCTCCCCATTGGGGCCCAGTGTGCAATGGCGGCAAATAGGAGCCTCCTTGGCTATGCAGCTTGCTGCTTGTACGGGTTGCCCTAAGGGACCTTGGAGACAGCCCTTTCCAGTAGACATTGATGTCTGACCTCATGTTATCTCTAATCTAGGCTCCATACAGGTATGTGGGAAAGCCCCAGGGCCCAGTGGTCAGGGTCCATATTGGCCAAGTCATTGTGTCCATCCATACCAAGATGCAGAACAAGGAGCATGTGATTGAGGCCCTATGCAGGGCCAAGATCAAGTTCCCTGGCCGCCAGAAGATCCACATTTCCAAGAAGTGGGGCTTTACTAAGTTTAATGTGGAGGAATTTGAAGACATAGTAGCTGAAAAGCAGCTCATCCCATATGGTTCTAGGTCAAAAACATCCCTAATCATGGTCCCTTGGACAAATGGTGGGGTCTGCACTTGTGAGAACCTCGGCACTGTGCCCTCCCTATCCATGCCCACCAATAAATCCTACTTCCTGTCAAGACAAACAAAAAGAAAGATGATGGTTTTTTTGCAGTGTACACAGACAGGAAAGACATCCCAGGCAGGGAAACCAGGGTGAGCATGACACTCACTGTGGGCAAAATGTGCTAGGGAGAGGGTAGGCCAGAGCCTCGGGAAGCTGATGGGTCATGGAGTGCGATCCTTGGCTGCCATGCTGAAGAGCCTGGACTAGAGCCATGAAGGAAATAAGAAACCATCGTAGGGGTTTAATTAGGAGAATAACACACTCAGATTTGCACTTTAAAGAAGTTTTCTCCTCTAACCGTGTGGAGGAGAGATACCGCAGGGATGCAGGAAGGGCAGACCTGAAGACGGATGGCCCCTTAAGATTTACTTGAAACAGGTAGGGTGTGACATGGTGGTGGTCTAAACGAAGATGGAAGCAGTGGGGGGGTGGGAAGGACGGTTGGACATGAGGTTTGGTCTCTGATTAGATGGAGTGGGATGAGGACAGAAGTCTCCCTGGTTTCTGGTTTCAGTGATGGGAGTGAGTGCTGGGGGCAGCTGATGAGGTAACAGAAGAGAGGAGGAAAGATCTGGCAAGAAAGATTATGTGTTGTTGACAAGTATGGGGCATCATGTCCAGCTCTCCATTTTGTTCCTACCATACTCCCCCAGTCTAGACTCTTACCACTTATCACTGGTTCTGTGACAGAGATTTCCTGTTGGGTCTCACCATGTTTAGTCTCTCTTACTGTTGGAGGAGCTTCTGACTTCTTTCATTTAATACATGTTTATGGACAGCCCATTATGTGCAGGCACTGTGATAAGTTCCTTCCCCCACAGAGCTTATGGGCTAGGGGGGATGGGAATAAAGGATGAGACAGGAAACTGAAGCTGATAGTTGCAGTACAGGGTGAAAAATGCTCTAATAGGTGAGAACATTCAGCGGGGTGGGATGTATAACCTGGACAGCAGCAGTATGGGCCGGAGGACCAAGGGAGATTTCCTAGAGCAATGACACTGAGGCTCAACTGGGTGAGTAGAGGCTTGCCCAATGCGGGAGTGGGTGGCAGTGGGGTTGCGGCTGGGGAGAAAGTGTTTAAACAAGGCTGTGCCGTGCCTGACCCTGAGTCATGCAGCACACGAGAAAACAAGCAGGCTCCACTGGAGAGGACACGGGAGAAATCATGTTGTCGGGTTTCCACCAAGGAAACGAGATGAAAAGGATATTCAATGAAGAGTTGAGGATAGAAGGAAGTCTTTGCAGTGCAGAGGCTTTTCCAAAGGCCTCGGGGAGAAGTTGGAAAGGGTGGAGGCAGAGGGGTAAGTTCGGGGGAGGAAGCACAGAACAAATACGGAAACTCATTGATTTGTTCGTTTTATTTAGTAAGCAGGTACTGGGGACCTACTCTAGGCCAGAAATATAGGAACGAGCAAGATGAGCAAGGTTCCCAATCTCATGGAACTTACCTTTTTTGTGGAGGAAACATACAATAAACAAATAAGGTAATTTCAGACAGTAGGAAGTGCTATGAAGAATGGGAAATGGGATGTAATAGGGAGTGCCTGGGCGAGCTTAGTTTCTATTGTGGAAAATTTTAATCATATACGGAAGTCAAGAAAATAACATAATGAGCCCTCCCGTACCCATCACCAAATGCACTATTAAATTATGACCAGGTGGACAAAGTCATGTGGGCCATGGCTCTTGACCTAAATAACGTACTTTTAGGTGTGATTAATTGAAAGGGAATATACAAGCTAAACACAATGTTTGAGGGTTATCTGTCAGCCATGGTTACAAGTACTCTATATAATTATTTATTACTCTCTAAGAAGTCGTGAAGAAGATTTTTAGAAAAACTTTATCTTGTGGAAAATTTTCATCGCATGAAGAAGTCAGGAAAATAGTGTAATGAGTCTTCCTGTACCCATCACCAAATGCACTATTTATTAATTCATAGCCAGTCTTGTGTCACATATACTCCCACGCATTTCTCCCCCTCCCTTATTATTTTGAAGCAAATCCCAGACATATAATTTCATCCGTAAATATCCAGTATATATCTGTGAAAGATAAGATGTCTTTAGAGAAAACATAAGCACAATACCATTATCGCACCGACCACCCACACAATTATTCTTTGATGTCATCAAACATTCTGCTATCTTCAAATTTACAATTATTTCATACGTTTCTTTTACAGTGTGTTTGTTTGGACCAGGATCCAAATAAAGTCCTACTTTATGATTGTTTGATTTGTCTCTTAGCTTTTTTGAACTTTGATTTCCCCTCATCTCTTTTTTTCTCCCTTGCGATTTATTTATTGAAGGAACAAAGCTGTTTTCCCACATCTTGGATTTTGCTAACTATACCCTCATGAATTGTTTACCACGTTCTTCTGTTCTTTGTATTTACTATAGATTAGTAGTTTGTTCTGGAGGCTTGATCAGATTCAGACTAGAGATTCAGATTATGCTAGGTTCTTTCATCAGGAGGAGATATGTAATTTCCGTTTGTCTTTTTTTTTTTAGTGATGTTATCACTGATCAATTATGAATTGAAAAATGATGGTATTATTATATTATTGCTTCTTCTTTTATTAGCTGGCATAACATCTGTAAAGAGATACTGCCCCTTATAAACTGTTTTTGTTATCCAGTGGTACAGTTTATATAGAAAAGGCTGAATAATTGCTTGATTTGTTCTATTTATTTACCAATTTTCAAAATAATGTGCTTTTTTTAATACCCTTCAAAGGTGACCATTTTTTTTCCTGTTTAAGAATCATTATGAACTCAGGGGTTTAAATGCATTTGGTGTATTTTAATACATTGTAATTACTATCTTTATTAATGTTCAAAATGTCTCATCTTTGGCCAGAAGGAGTTCTTTAAATTGGCTGTTGAGACTTGTTGACATCATCCTAATAATCTTTGATAGATTCCCTGCTCTTCAGGGTGGCAATATGTTCTTTTTTTTTTTTTTTTTNAAGATTTTATTTACTTATTTGACAGAGAGACAGCCAGCGAGAGAGGGAACACAAGCAGGGGGAGTGGGAGAGGAAGAAGCAGGCTCATAGCAGAGGAGCCTGATGTGGGGCTCGATCCTGCAACGCCAGGATCACGCCCTGAGCCGAAGGCAGACGCTTAACCGCTGTGCCACCCAGGCGCCCCGAGGGTGGCAATATGTTCTAGGCTCGTCTTATACATTTTTGGCCCCAGACCTGGAATCAACAGTTTCTCCAAGAAGTCCTGGGTTCTTTTAGTGGGAAATGGTATTTGGAGACCACAATCGTGGTGCTAGTGATAGACATATTTCTTTTAAAAATATTTTAAAAAATTGAGGCACCTGGGTGGCTTAGTCAGTTAAGCATCTGACTTCTGGCTCAGGTCCTGGGATGGAGCCCCACATTGGGCTCCCACTCAGTGGGGAGTCGGCTTGTCCTTCTCCCTCTACCCCTCCCCCCACTCATGCTCACACTCTCTCTCTCTCTCCAATAAATAAATAAAATCTTAAAAGAATCCTTTAAAAAATTAACAGCTTTATTGAAGTATAATTTAAATACCATAAAATTCACCAATTTTAAGTGTACAATTCAATGACTTTTAGCATATTTGCAGAATTTTGCAACCATCACCAAAATCTAGTTTTAGAACGTTTCTATCACCCCGAAAGAACTTTATGCTTACTAGAGTCCCTCCTCATTCTCACCCCCAGCCCTAGGCAAACACTAATCCACTTTCTGTCTCTATGTATCCACCTCTACTGGACATTCGTTACAAATGGAATCATGCAATGTGTGTTCCTTCGTCTTACTTCTTTCATGGAGCATAAGACAGACAGTATGTCTCAGTACTTCCTTTTAATTGTTGAATACTATTCCATTGNGAATACTATTCTATTACATAGAAATACCACACTTTGTTTATCCATTCATCAGTTGATGGGCATTTGACTTAAATTTTCACCTTTTAGCTCTTGTGGATAGTGTTTCTATGAACATTAATGTACAAGTCTTTGTGAAGACATATGTTTTCACTTCCCCTAGGTAGATACCAAAGTAAAATTTCTAGGTTTATGGTAATTCTATATTTAACATTTTAAGAAACTGTCATATTATTTTCCAAAAAAGTGGTTGCACCATTTTACATTCCCACCAGCAATGTATGAGGACTTCTATTTCTTTTTTTTTTCTTTTTTCTTTTTCTTTTTTCTTTTATTTTTTATTTATTTTTTTATTATATTATGTTAATCACCATACAGTACATCCCCGGATTCCGATGTAAAGTTTGATGCTTCATTAGTTGCGTATAACACCCAGTGCACCATGCAATACATGCCCTCCTTACTACCCATCACCAGTCTATCCCATTCCCCCACCCCCTCCCCTCTGAAGTCTTCAGTTTGTTTCTCATAGTCCATAGTCTCTCATGGTTCATTCCCCCTTCTGTTTACCACCNTTTCTTTATCCCTTTCTTCCCCTACCGATCATCCTAGTTCTTATGTTCCATAGATGAGAGAAATCATATGATAATTGTCTTTCTCTGCTTGACTTATTTCACTTAGCATTATCTCCTCCAGTGCCGGAGGACTTCTATTTCTCCACATCCTCACCAAGTCGTGTTGTCTTATTGATTATAGTTATTCTAGTGGGTATGAAGTGGTATCTCATTGTGGTTTTGATTTGCATTTTCTAGTGACTAATGATGTTGAGTACTTTTTTAATGTGCTTATTGGTCATTAATGTATCTTCTTTGGAGAACTGTGTGTTCAGATCCTTTGCCCATTTTTAAATTGAGTTATTTGTGCTTATTATTGAATTTTAAGAGTTCTTCAGGATATAAGTCGCGTATATCTATATGACTTGTAAATAAGTTTTCCTATTCTATGGGTTGTCTCTTTACTTTCCTGATTGTGTCTTTTGAAGTGCCAAAGTTTTTAATTTGCCACTTTGTTTTTTCCTTGTGCTTTTGCTTTTTGCCCAACATAAGACCACAAAAATTTACTCTTATGTTTTCTCCTAAGTTTTTGTTCTAACATTTAGGTCTGTGATCCATTTGAGCTAATTTTTGTGTAAGATGTGAGGTAGGGACCCAAATTGTTATTTTTTTCCTTCAGGCTATCCAATTGCCCCAGCACCATTTGTTGAAAAGATGATTTCTTTCCCATTGAATTTTCTTAGTACCTTTGTAGAAAATCAATTGACTATGAATGTAAGGGTTTATTTCAATTATATTCCATCAACCTGTATGTCTGTACAAGCTGTATGCCAGTACTACAGTCTTGAATATCTTTGTAGTAAGTTTTGAAATCAGGAAGTGTAAGTCCTCCAAACTTTCTTCCTTAGGATTGTTTTGGGATTCTTTGCATTTCCATATGAATTTTACAATTAGCTTGCCAATTTCCACAAAAAAGGCAGAAGGGATTTTGATAGGGATTGTGTTGAATCTGTAGACCAATTAGGGGAGACTATTCATCTTACTTATGTTTAGTCTTCTGATCCATGAAGGTGCGATGTCTTTCTATTCGCTTAAGTCTTCTTTAATTTCTTTCAGCAATGTTTTATAGTTTTCATTTAAAAGTCTTACACCCCTTTTGTTCAGTTTATTCCTAAGTATTTTATTCTTTTTGATCTTATTGTGAATGGGATAATTTTCTTAATTTCATTTTCAGATTGTTCATTGCTAGTGTATAGAAGTACAACTGATTTTTATATATTGATTTGTGAACTTGCTGAACTCCTTTATTAATTCTACCTTTTTTTTTTAGAGGATTTCTTCAGATTTTCTGTATACAAGATCATGTCATTTGTGGATAAGATAGTTTTATTTCTTCCTTTCCAGTCTGGATGCCTTTTATACCTTTGTTGCCTAATTACCTTGGCTAGAATATTCAGTACATCATTGAGTAGAATCTGTGAGCATGTACATCCTTGTCTTTTTCTGAGTCTTAGGAGGAAGGCCCTTGTCTTTCACTATTAAATATGCTAGCTGGAGGCCTTCAGAGATCCTTTTTTTTTTTAATGATTTTTTATTATATTATGTTAGTCACCATACAGTACATCCCCGGATTCCGATGTGAAGTTCGATGCTTCATTAGTTGCGTATAACACCCAGTGCACCATGCAATACGTGCCCTCCTTACTACCCATCACCAGACTATCCCATTCCCCCACCCCCACCCCTCTGAAGCCCTCAGTTTGTTTCTCAGAGTCCATAGTCTCTCATGCTTCATTCCCCCTTCTGATTACCCCCCTTTCTTTATCCCTTTCTTCCCCTACTTTTTATCATATTGAGGTAGTAACTTCCTATTCCTAGTTTGTTGAGGATTTTTTCGTGAATGGGTAGATGTTATCTTTATCCAGTTTTACAAATAAGGAAACTAGCACTCTATTTACAGATGATCTAACTCCAAAGACCGAGCTTTTTTTTTTTAAGCAATCTCTACGCTCAGCATAGGGCTCAAACTCACAACGCTGAGATCAAGAGTCATAAGCTCTACCAACTGAACCAGGTAGGTGCCCAAAGACCAAACTCTTTTTTTTTAATATATAACATCAGTATTTATTCCAGAGGTAGAGTGCTAATATTTTTGTATTTCTGGTACATATTTTCTTTCCCTTTTTTTTGTTAACATATAATATATTATTTGTTTCAGGGGTATAAGTCTGTGATTCACCAGTCTTACACAACACCAACCACTCACCACAACACGTGCCCTCCTCAGTGTCCATCACCCAGCCACCCCATCCTCTCACCCCCCCTCCCCTCCGGCAACCCTCAGTTTGTTTCTTAAAATTAAGAGTCTCTTGTGGTTTGTCTCCCTCTCTGGTTTTGTCTTGTTTCATTTTTTCCTCTTTTCCTCTATGATCCTCTGCCTTGTTTCTTAAATTCTGCATATCAGTGAGATCATATGATAATTGTCCACAGACCAAACTCTTAATCACTGTGCTATCTCTATAGCATACCTTTTTCACTCAGTCTCCTCCTCTATAGTCTTTCCATCTACTCACTTCATTAATGTTGGTCTTCTTCAGGATTCTTGACCCTTTGTACTTGTTATTCTCTGCTGAGGCAAAAGAATGGCTTCAACCATCACCTCTAAGCTACAAAATCTATGTCTCCAGTTCTCCTTAAACTCTAGTATATCCTAATGCTTCCAAGTCTTATCCACTTGGATATCTAAAGAAATCTCAAACCCATCATGTTCCTAAAATTTCCCATTATCCCCTGTGTTCTCACATGGGTTCCTTTTTCTCTATTTTCAATATTGAAGGTTTCTTCCATTTACCTTATTCATGTCTGACCTGGGAGTGATCCCACATGCCTGCTTTTCCTTGGCCTCTCCTCTCACCTCTTCTAATGAATTGCCAAGTTCTGCCTATTTTAACCTTCAAAGTATCTTTGTAATCTGTTCTTGTCTCTTCATCTCCAGTGTTACTACCTCAGGTCAGGTGACTATTATTTCTCACTCCTGCCTGCAGTCTCGTCCTCCTCAAATCCACCTTCCACATTACAAACAGAGTGATTTCTCTAAAACACAGATCCTTTGATACGGAAGCCTTTCAAAGACTCCCTGTTGCCACAGCGTGGCAACAAGGCCTTTCTTCCTCAGTTGCATTTTGTATACTTCCACCAAATATTGAACTCAGAAATGCACTTAAAGATATCAATTTTAACTGCTACATGATACTTCCATCATTTGAAGACATTATATGTTATTTGACCGGTTCTATGTGTACATCCCTTTACATGTCATGTTGTCTCATGCCTAAGTGCTTTTTGTATACCCTGTTTCTTTGTTTGAGAGGTTCCTTCTCCCTCCACATCATCCCTTCCACTCCTTTTCATCCTGAAAAAACAAACTCACCAGCCCGTTCTCTCTGAAACCTTCTGTAACTCTGTAAGAGTTAATTATGTGCTCTCATCTCTATTTTTTTAGAACATTGTACATGCCTATAATATTGCACGTATTGTCCTATATTATAACTGTCATATGTTCTTTACTCTCACTCTCAATTCTTTGAGGTCAGCAATCATGTTAGATTTATCTTGAATACCCTCACGACACCCATCATTTAGACAATGCTAAAAAAATTTGCTGAAGTCACTTGAATTAGGCTTTTTGCTGTAAACCTCCTTGCTTTTAATAGACCATTTTCTACATCACCAGTTTACATTTTTAAAAGAACATACTTAAAAATAACATTTTTTGGATGACAAGAGTAATATATGTTTATTTTAAGTTGCATGGAACTTATAGAGAAGTCCTTAGAAAAAAAATAAAAATTCCTTATAAATCTACCATCTAGATATGGTACCACTTTGATGGATGTTTTCTGCGCATTTGTATGTGTGTGTATATATATGTGTGTATTTATATAATGTAAACACGTGTATATTCTAGATATATGTATATATAATATACAGTTGGATATATATAAAACAATATTATACGCACTTTTTTTAACCTGTCTTTTTTTTTTTTTAAGATTTTTTTTTTTTTATTCTACAGAGATAGAGACAGCCAGCGAGAGAGGGAACACAAGCAGGGGGAGTGGGAGAGGAAGAAGCAGGCTCATAGCGGAGGAGCCTGATGTGGGGCTCGATCCCAGAACACTGGGATCACGCCCTGAGCCGAAGGCAGACGCTTAACCGCTGTGCCACCCAGGCGCCCCTTAACCTGTCTTTTTTTAACTTAATGTAGTATGAATGTTTTGTCATGTCATTAAATATTATTTTACAAAATTAATTTTAATAACTGCATATATGTATGAACTGTAATGTAAGTATCTATGTATTATTGAGTGTCAAGAGAATTTTATTTTTACTTATAGATAAATAATGCCATGGTAAATATGTTTGTATATAAACACTGTGCACATCTTTGATTCAACATAACAAGTTTAAAAAATATAATTCATTCAGTCATTTATTTTCTCAACACATTTATTGAATAGCTACTATGCGGAAGGTATTTTATTTTATTTTTTATTTTTTAAAGATTTTATTTATTTATTTGACAGAGACAGCCAGCGAGACAGGGAACACAAGCAGGGGGAGTGGGAGAGGAAGAAGCAGGCTCCCAGCAGAGGAGCCTGATGTGGGGCTCGATCCCATAACGCCGGGATCACACCCTGAGCCGAAGGCAGACGCTTAACCGCTGTGCCACCCAGGCGCCCCGCGTAAGGTATTTTAAAGCAGAAGTTATAATAAAGCCATTTCTCTCCAGGAGTCCTATCTGGGGGAGGGGAAGCTCTATTCCACCTTAGGTTCTTTAGAATAGGAGCTGGTGGTTTTGTTTCAATGTAAGCATTCTAAGTTTGGTTGCTAAGATGTGATTATTTCTCAACAATTGGGTCGTATTCCCAGGAGACACTTCCTCTGTGTCATCTTAACTGCTTCCTCTTAGTGCTGTTGTCTATCTGGTGTGGGCGAGAAGAACAGAAACAGGGACTGGAGCAGGGTCAGGCCCAGAGAGGAGGTGAGTGTGAACATGAGAAATGAAGTAGGACAGTGGCCGTGTAAGGGTAGCAAAGGGTTGGATTCAAGATGCATTTAATAAATAAAATTCTCTGTCCTGGCAGGGCTGTGGGTGGTGTGGGAGAGAAGTCAAAGATGACCAAAACTCAAGAACTGCCCAGAGATAGGGATTAATTTAGGGATGGAGAAAATAGAATATGTTCCATGTTGGATGTATTGAGTTTTAAGTACTACAAGAAATTAAGAGGTCTAAAATATCGAAATAAGGTTTTGCAACTCAACATCTGGAGAGAGAGATTTTTTTTTACTCTAAAAATAATAAGCATTTATCCTGCCTCTATGTTTTTCTAAAAAAAGTTTAAAGTTCACCAGTTCTCTGTATTCCTTCTAAGGAAAATAAGGATCTTAAACTCCTTAATTGCCCTTCAACCTCACCCTTCTCATTTTTTGTGCTGTGTTGTCTAATGGTTTAATTCCATCACGGTTTTAACTCCCTCAAATTAGTGGCAATTATTATATTTCACAGTCAATGCTTACTTAAATTTACCACCTTCCCAGGCTCCTAACAGAAAACAAATTACACATACAAATTAGGATAATTCAAGGAGAGTTTAACAAATAAATTAAAGCAACTATTTCTAAAGAGTATGTATGAGTAGAGATTAAGAAACCCACAAGAGATAGTATAATATGCTGGAGCTAGTAACAGCCAGAGTTTTATCACCCCAAGGCCTGAAGGAATCTGGGGAGGGAGCAGTCATGAAAAGCTGAAAGGAGCATTGTGCATACGGGGCTACCTTGAGAGAAGCTGTGACCTCAAGGTATACACCCAGCCAAGGATCACCCTGACAGGAGGAACCAGGAGAATGTACGCTCTGACCTGACCATCCTTTCTTTCTGCAGCGTCCTATCAGGGATCCCCATTGGCAAAACCCAACTGCAAGCCAGAGGACAAGGGGGGTTATTTGATGTAGCCTCCAAAACATTTAACAGAGTGAAGAAGAGTGTAAGGAAGATCTGGAGAGCCAACAGAAGATTTCAGGATACTATATGTTTTACTAATTCTTAGTAATTAAGATTTATTTTTTAATTAATACATTTCTTGCATCCTCTTCCTCCTTTCCAGGTTTATTTTATTCCTTGATGAAAGAAGGAAGATTATTAGTCTTTCTTTCAGTAGGGGCTTATGAATAATACATTTCTTGCTTATCTGGAATGTCTTCATTTTGCTCTCACTCTTGAATGATAGAGCTGAGTATAAAGTTCTGGATTGATTGTTACTTTCCTTCAAAATTTGGAAGATATTATTGCATTGTCTCCTTTACTATTGCTGATGAGAAATCTGCTATAGGTCTGGAAGTCTTTCTTTTGCAGTTAATCTTTTTTCTCTGAACGATTTAGGATTCTCTTGCTTTCTTTTATTTTATTCCAATGCATCTAGATATGGATTGATTTTCTTTATCCTGTGAAAGACTTGGTGTGCTTTTTCAACCTGAGGGTTCATGTTTGCTTTAATTCTGAAAGATTTGCAGCCACTATCACTTCAACTATGACCTTTTGCCCATTCACTATATTCTTTTGGCATTCCCATTAAGCATATATTGGAGTTTTTCATCCATCTCTCTAAATGTCTCTTTTTTATTTTCTTCATTATATGTCTGTGCTAGATTCTGGGTCACTTTTGCTACCGTGTCCTCCAATTCACTAACTCATTCTTCAGCAGTATCTAGTCTACTGTGAAACCTATCTCCTGAGTTGTTCAATTTCTGTGTTTTTCTTTTCTGTATTACCTTTAAAAAAGAGTAACTTCTTGTTTCTTTTATGTAAAATCCCGTATTTGTCTTACAGTTCCTATTTTTTAACTTAAAAAAAATCTACTTTGTGAAACACACACAGAGAAGTGCATGGAACAAGTATGTAGACCTCAATGATTTACCACAAAGCAAATATCTGTGTCACCACCATCCAGCTCTCCCTATTGTGATCATTTCTAGTCATTATTCCCTCCCAAGATAATCATTAATTTAAAAATTTTACTATTGAATTATAGTTGACATACAGCGTTGTATTAGTTTTGGGTGCACACCAGAGGGATTTGACAATTCTGTACAGTGCTCACCGCAATAAGTGTAGTTACTATCTGTCCCCATACAGCATTATTACAATATTATTGACTATATTCCCTATGCTGTCTTTCCATTTCTGTGACTTATTTATTTTACAACTGGAAGTTTGTGCCTCTCAATCCCCTTCACCTACTTCACCCATCCTTCCCCCTCACCCCTCTCCTCTAGCAACCACCAGTTTGCTCTCTGTACTTATGAATATGTTTCTATTTGTTTGTTCATTTGTTTTGTTTTTTAGATTCCACATACATTTTTTAAATAAAAATCACATTCTTGCTTTTCTTTACAGTTTTATTAACTAAGTTTGCATTCCTGAACACAGTAGTTTATATTTGCTTGTTTTTGAGTTTTTTTTATAAATACAATAATGAAATATCTATTATTTTTCTTCAGCACCTTTCACTTATTTTATATTTTTTAGATTTATCCATATTGTTCCAGGAAATGGTAGTTTGTTCATTTTTATTGCTCTGTGGTATTCCACAATATGACTATTATATGAATATATCACAATTTATCCATTATGGTTGTATTGGACATATGAGTTGCAGTTTTGGGCTACTATGAATAATGGCATTATGAACAGTCATGCACATGTCTGTTATTATAAATAAGCAGGCATTCCATTAGGTGTATACCTAGGAAAGGATCACAGAGTATGCATATCTTAAGTAGATAATCTTCTAGTAGATAATACCAAATTATTTTCCAAAGTGGCTGTATTATTTTATATCCCAGTAGCAGTATATGAAAATCCCCATTGTTCCACATCCTTTCCACACTAGTTATTATAAACCTTTTAAGTTTAAGCCATCCTGGTGAGTGTGTTGCAATATACTTTTGTGGTTTTAATTTTTACTCCCCTAATTCCTAGTTAGATTGAGCCAAACCTTTAAATGTGTTTATGGGCCATTTGGATATACTCTTTTATAAATTCTTTTTAAGCCTCTTACCCATTTTTCTTTGTGTTTTTCTTTGATTTGCAGGGGATTGTTATATATTTTGGGTATGGATACTTTGTTGATTTTATGGTTGATATGTATCTTTTTGCACTCTGAGCTTTGACATTTTTACTCACCTAATGGTGTCTTTCGATAAATGGTGAATCTTAATTTCTCTCCTAACATTTTATTTTGAAAAAATACCAAACCTGTAGAAAAGTTGAAAGAATAGTGCAATGAGCACCCATTGTTCTTCAACCTACATTCTCCAATTTGCTAAAATATTTTGCCATATTTGTGCTCATCTCATATTGTCTGTCTCTCTCAATCCATATACAGATGCATGCACACAGATCTGAATCATTCAAAAGTAAGTTCACTTAACATAATTCACACTTATATTATGGACTTTAAGTATTCCAGGAGAATTCTTATAATCTTATTATACTCAAGGAACTTAATATTAATACAATAATATCATTGTCACATAGTCTATGGTCAAATTTCCCCAAGTATCCTTGAAATTTTCTTTATAGCTGAAATTTCCTTTCTAGCTATTCTTCTCCCCACCTAAGATCCAATCAAACATGATCCAGTGCATTTTCCTTTCATCTAAAATAGTCCACCCATCATTTTTGTCTTTAGTTGTCATGTAGACGGTCCTATCATCTGGATTTGACTGATCGCTTCTTCATTTTAGATTTAAATTAAATATAGTGGGCAAAAAATACTACATGGTGATGTGTATTTCCCCTCTATCAGCAGGAAGCCCACAGTATCAGTCAGTTCAATTACTGGTGATTTTAAGTTTGATCACTTGGTGAAGGTGGTATCCATCAGATCTCTCTATTGTAAAAGTGCTTTTTCCCTATTATAATTACTGCTTAATATGTATGGTGATGCTTTGAGGCCACGTCAGTATCTTGTTCCATTGATGCTTCTTGAGTGCATCAATTGTTTCATCTATGGTTGTAATTCTATCATTCCGTCTATACTTATTAGCTGGCATTTTTTAAAAGACTTTATTTATTTATTTGACAGAGAGAGACAGCCAGAGAGAGAAGGAACACAAGCAGGGGGAGTGGTAGAGGAAGAAGCAGGCTCCTAGCGGAGGAGCCTGATGTGGGGCTCGATCCCAGAACGGCCGGGATCACGCCCTGAGCCAAAGGCAGACGCTTAACGACTGCACCACCCAGGGGCCCCTAGCTGGCATTTTTTAAAAGTGGAATCCCTCCTCCCCCACTATAACTACCATGAATTTTTTATTTTTTTTAAAAAAATATTTAACTTATTTATTTGAGAGAGAGAGAATGAGTACAAGCCAAGGAGAGAGGCAGAGGAAGAGAGAGAAGCAGACTGCCTGCGGAGCGGGAAGCCTGACATGGGGCTCCCTCCTAGGACCCCAGGATCATGACCTGAGATGAAGGCAGATGCTTAACTGACTGAGCCACCCAGGTGCCCCACTACCATTTTTAAGTTCCAATTTGGACCCATGTGTTCCTTTCTTTTTCTTTTAATTGATTTTTTTGTTCAATGGATTTTAAATTATTATCGTCATTCTCCTTGATGTTCCAGATGTTGCTTATTTGGCTGGTGGGAGAACCCTTTAATCTGGATCTTCTGCCTTTTTAATGTATACCCATTGGATTTTAGAGCATTTCCCTGTCTCTGGCACAAAAAGATAGGGACCCGTTTTGTGCTTTTACTCCCAACCATTTCTGACCAGAAATCAGCCATTTCTCCAAGAAGGCTTTTTTTTTTTTTTTTTTTTTTTTTAAGAGTGAGTTATAGGGATGCCTGTGTGGCTCAGTCGGTTTAGCATCCAACTCTTGGTTTTGGCTCAGGTCATGATCTCAGGGTCATGAGATCGAGCCCCTCATTGCACCAGGTTCCCTGCTCAGTGGGGAGTCTGCTTCTCCCTCTTCCTCTGCCCCTCCCCTGCCCCCACCTTGTGCTTGCACACTCTCTCTTTCTCAAATAAATAAATAAAATCTTTTTTTTTTAAAGTGGAATATGAGAGACTATGGACTCTGAGAAACAAACTGAGGGCTTCGGGGCGGGGGTTGGGGAATAGGATAGGCTGGTGATGGGTAGTAAGGAGGGCATGTATTGCATGGTGCCCTTGGGTGTTATACGCAACTAATGAATCATCGAACTTTACATCAAAACCCAGGGATGTACTGTATGGTGACTAACATAATATAATAAAAAATATTATTATAAAAAATAATAAAATATCAGTAAGAAGCAATAAAAATTAAAAAAATAAAAAATAAAAAAGGGGAGTATAAATGTAGAAAGTAGATTTTTGGTAGCAGATATGCTCATTGGTTTTGGGGCATCATTGCTTCTAGGCCTCTTCTGTGGACAGAAATACATTAAATAATGAATTCTTAATTAATTTATTAAAAATTAATTAAAATTTGAACATCTTGGGCTCCCATTCCATATTTGTATCTCCCTTCTTCCATGGTAACAATCCTGTTTCCTGAAAAACAGTATATTTACTACAGCATACTCAGTAGTTTCAGAACTACTTCCCCAATAACACTACCAATAACAAACTCATTAAATAAAGTTCAGGACTTCTTTGCAGGCATTTTTATCCTTAGGATACATTCCATTAAGGGGACACACTTAAGATATTATGCTTAAAAGTTACTGGAATAGTTTTTCTGCGTAGCTACATAATCAGTTTCAAAGATTTATTTATTTATTTGAGAGAAGTGTGGGTGATGAGCAGAAGGGGCAGAGGGAGAGGGAGAGAGACTCTCCAGCAGACTCCATTGAGCATAGAACCTGATATGGGGCTCAATCTCACAACTCTGAGATCATGACCTGAGCCAAAACCAAGGGTCTGACCCTCAACCAACTGCACCACCCAGGTGCCCCCATTATTCCCCATTTTTTAGCATCCTAAGCATATTCATTTGATAATGAGGAGGAGGAAGAAGATGGCAACAATGATTCTCATTACTATTATTTAAATCTTTGAGAAACTGTTTTACAAAATTAATCTCCTCTGGAAGTAATTTCCTGTCCCAATTGTTGATTTTGTTGTGTTATCTTTCATAGCATTAGATTTCTACATGTCTTTGGGATTTTGAGCTTGTTCATTTTAAGTAACATCTCTCTATTTCTCTTCCTTCCCCTTTTTCTCCCCTTCTGTTTAATATAGTTCCTTTCTAGTTGCTTTTTGGGTTGTCTGATCTAATGTCCAGGACTGAGTCTTAAAATGACGACAAAGAGCACTTCTCCTATAGAGATACGGGGATGCTGTGGATTCAGGTAGAGTGCCAGCAGTTTCTAATTGAGAGTAATAATAATCAGCATTTACTGATTTATTACTAAATGCCAGGAACTATTCTACATATGTTATTTCATATAATGTTCCTAACAACTCTATGAGTTAGATACTACTATAACTATTAACTGCTACTATCACTACCACAATGATGACTGTTTCACAAATGGGTAAAGTCAGTAAAGCAGGTTAAATAATGTCTTTAGTAAAGACAAACCAGAACATTTAAATCCATCAGTCAATCAATCAGTCATCCATCTGTGCTGGTAGTAGATAGACTGAACTCAGACTAAATCAGTTTTCTGGGTTTTTTTTTCTCTCTCAGTATTAACCAGGATTATAGGTATATGTCACCGGAGTATAAGTTTGTAGTTTATAGTAATCAATTTTTCATAGTCTTATGGACAAGCACTCCCCTACTCCAAATGTCTATCCAACTTTCATCCATAGAAGGCAGTTTATGATCTCAAGGGGAAAGATGTGATCCAAAGGGCAGGCTGAAATCCTGAAAGTTGACACCTAATAGTACATATCTTGTCTTTGACTCTCATGTACATTTTTTAAAAAGACTTATTTATTTATTTTAGAGACAGAATGCAAGCAAGTGGGGGGAGGGGCAGAGGGAGGATGAGAATCCCGAAGCAGACTCCCCACTGAGCGTGGAGCCTGACTTGGGGCTCAATCCCAGGACCCTGAGATCATGACTTGAGCCCTGCAGGCCTTCTTCTCATGTTAACTTTTAATATACTTATTTTACATATGAAGAAATAGAGTCTCCAGGAGTTAAGTAAATTGCCTAAGAATATATTGCAAGTAGACTCTGAGTCAAGACCCAAGCTCGTGTCTTCTGATTCTTAATATTCTTTGCATGTTTTTGTTGCACCATGATACCCACCTCTGATGAAATACCCACCTATAGCAAGAAAGAAACAGCTTCCCCACTTCACCCTCTCTATTTCTTACAGAGATGTTTATAGTTATGATAGGTTCCTCAGAGATTACTGACAGGAACTGGGAATGGGATATCTCAAGAAAGAACATTGAAGACATTATGGAGGCACTCCAATTTTCTGATCAGGTGAGGACATCTCAGACATTTTACCGGCTCCAACCAGCATAGGACCATCTCCATCAAGGTAGCTGGTTGGGTACATACCCGTTGTACCAGAAGAGTAGGAAAGTTTCCAGTCAGCAGAGCACTACTTGGTCCAATCCATTCATAGCTCCAGGTCTGATTCCCATGTCCCTAGTCTGACCCATATACCTTCTCCATCCCCTCAACCCCTGATCCAGCTTCAATTCTCTTCCTGGATTCACTCCTCCTCTTCCTTTCTCTACCAGGGATCCTTATTTTCTTTATTATCTTTACCTTTCAACCTTCCTTTCTTCCTGAGTCCCTTCTCTCCTATAGTTGTCAACAGATAATGTCTTACAAGCTCTCAAGTTGCTGAAAGTTAAAATCCTAAGCAACAAGATGGCAACTCCACTATGCCAGAAGGTGACAGATATCATCGTTGACTACCTGAGGACAGTGGTAAGGAACCTGTGCCTCTGGGCTGGGGACTTTGGGGAAAGAAAGCAACCCAGGTCTGAGCCCAGGAGTTCTTTCTGGTGGATGATGACACTTGAAAACTAACT
The DNA here is from genome assembly GCF_002007445.2 of Ailuropoda melanoleuca. Classification (NCBI taxonomy): domain Eukaryota; kingdom Metazoa; phylum Chordata; class Mammalia; order Carnivora; family Ursidae; genus Ailuropoda; species Ailuropoda melanoleuca. The sequence continues at coordinate 3,728,567 of NC_048233.1, read as the reverse complement.
GGATCTGGGATATGAGTATCTCATTTCTGAACAGTTTGCTAGAGTCCATATCTAGTACTCTGAGCATATCTCAAGAACTGTGGCCTAGACAGAATTGGAAGCTACAGTAGTGAAGTGAAGTGGTGAGGCAAGAGAAGTGAGATGGAAAGGGGGGAAGGATGTGGGCTATTGGGCTCAAAGTATGACTTGGTTTTCAGACTGTGTCCTGGTATACGTTAGGCAGTCACCTTTGTTACTGCAATTCAACTAATCATCTCACTCTATTTAGTAAGCTATTTAAATCCACCTACCTGGGGCGCCTGGGTGGCTCAGCCATTAAGCGTCTGCCTTCAGCTCAGGTCATGATCCCAGGGTCCTGGGATCGAGCCCCGCATCGGGCTCCCTGTTCAGTGGGAAGTCTGCTTCTCGCTCTCACACTCCCCTTCTCATATTCCCTCTCTCACTGTCTCTCTCTGTCAAATAAATAAATAAAATCTTAAAAAAAATAAATACACCTACCTGTGTGCTAGCCCACCTTTAGACTGAATGTTCATGATGTCTACCTTTCCATCTATCCACATACTTTACACTTACTTTCCTGACACTGGGTTAATCTGGTTTTTATTTTCTTGGTTAACTACCTACCTGTGAATTATCTTTCTTCTGGTTTACCTGCCTTCCTTGGCATGGCTGTCTTCTGATCAAGACTCCTGACCTGCCAGAGACTTCCAAAGTTGCTTCCATAATCTACCCACCTTCCTGATGATTCACTTGCTGCTGTAGGGGAATTTCTGTGCTCTGAAATCTTCAATCCTCACTCCTGCCCTAACACAGAGACTTTGCAGATTTCTTGTCTACCTGTTCTTTGCACACTCTAGGAAGCTCTTGCCCTCCACCACTGTGAAGGTATATATTAGATGGGGTGGTAGGTGAGTTTTTGCCTTCTCAATGGAGGAGAATCACTTATTGACCTAAGCTGATTCTCAGAAACTATGGGACTCATCTTGGGGATTAGCCTTGGAACAGTTAATCTTTCTTTTTCCAGAAGCCAGAGGGAGAACTAGAGGAGTTGTGTACTGCGGTCCTAATGGCTCTGGGGTTCCAGTCTCCAGGAATAGTCATCTTCAAGCTGTGGGACAGATGGCACAACAACCTGCCCCCAAATTGCCTCCTGGTTGCAGTGGGGAGACTCATCCACTGCCAGGGTATAGTTTGAATTAGTCTAAGAAAAGGACAGGGGCAGCAGGGGATGTGGGCATTGTATGTGTTCTAGATTAGCTTTATACTCCTGATTTCTCTTATTGGACATCTTCACTTATTTCAGTCATGGGTGTGTATGTGTAGGTGGGAGGGGGACAAACTAGGATCCCTATTGGGCTGCTGGGAACTCAGGAGGGAGTTCCTGGAGACCAAGAATGGCATAGTAGGACATATTAGGGCATGGGAGACCCATGGAAAGAAGACTTCAGGTGGAGAAAGAAGGCAGAATAGAAAACCCTCATTCAACATTGGTGGGGAGGGGCAAGGAGGAAGCAAGGAGTGCTTTACTTAATGGAACCCACAGTGTTGAATTTGATTAGAGGCTTGGAAGGTAATGGAGTAGCAGGATGAGGCAGAGAATCACCACAAAATCTTTAATCTCTGCCCTGGTGGCTACTGGTGATGGTGGTGGGTCTCTTACCCATTCTGCTCCCCTCTCCCTATCACAAAGTGTGAAAAAACAGTCAAGTCAGTGGGCTAGTGCCAGTGACCTGCCTTTTCTTTACCACTTGGAGCTGGGGGTGAAGAGAGTCTGGGGGAGTAAGTTCGCCTTCTGGGCATTAGGTTCAAAAAGACAAGGCATGACACAGCAAGCTGAGAGGACACAGTAACAGAAGCTGGAAACATGTCTCCTGATTTAATCAGAGCAAATGTTTTCACATCCACCTCAGACAGCATAGCTCTTTATTCCCTAAGGATCCTTGGAAGGGAGTGTTCATGTGTAGCCTGTGCTAATACCTTGCATTTATATGCTGTGCTAACATCCATTATTGAGCTTAATCTTCCCAGCATCCCTGAACAGTGGTCACATCAGGAACTGTACTCCTATTTAACAGTTGAAGAAGCTGGAACTCAAATAACTTAAGTAACTTGTTCCAGTTACCCAGACTCTGGAGGCAGAACTAGGATCAGAACCCAGGCCTCCTGGCCTCCAGTCTATAAAGTTTCCTACACTAGGCTAGGATGCTCCCCTCCCTGGGATAGGGATGTCTTTCTTGTACTCTCTCTCTTAGGTGCAGCTTCCTACATAGGTGTCACATGGGAATATACCCTGCGCCTTCTGAGGATGGCCCAAACAGAGGAAGACATGTTGGCAATATGTCATGGTAAGGGTCAGGAGGGTCTGGGGAAGACTCTCTTGGAATCAGGGAGAGAAGAAAGAAGGGCAAATAAAGAGACCGGGTCCCTCTGAATAGGGATCCCAGAAGGCTGGGGAGGGACAGGAAATGGCTGAAAGCAGGCCAGGTGTGAGCAGCTGCTCTTCTCCATATGACTTCTTGGCCTGGATTGGGGCAAGAACCAAGGTTGGTAGGGATGCTGTGGGTGTTGAAACCCTCAACCACTTTCCCTTCCCCTGCTGGGTGGACCAGGTGTGGCCAGTAAAGAAAGATAGTTGAGGTGGTGGTGAATGGGTTGGTGTTTCCCAGCATAGGACCCCAGAAACACTTTTAGGGTTGGGGATGAGAAGAATGTGCCCACATGTGTGTATGTTTCCCTTTGTGGGAAGGGAAAGGTGATGGGCAGCTCAAACTCCCTGCATCTCTCACAGTGCTCAAAGGATTGGCCATCAGTGCCCGGAAGCATCTGGATCTGGGCACTTCAGATGATGAAATAATGGACATCACACAAGAGGCAGTGTCCTTCAAGGCTTATCTCACTCTTAGGCTGCTCTTCAATCGTTGGTCCCTGAAGAGCAACAGCAAGGTGGGAGTTGGATATAGTGGGATTGGATGACTGGCTAAAGGAGTAAGTCTTGAGCCAAAGATGGGGCAGGGCCATGTCTTTCTACTTACTGGTGGAAGGATAACTTAAATGGCACTTCCAAAAGAGCAAGGTGACTTCCCTTAGGCTCCTCTTCCCATTCTCCAGAAAAAGGTAATATCTGAAAACTCCACTGTCCAGGTGCATATTTGTTAAATATGCAATTAAACAACTTAAATTTACTGATTACTATTATTGGCCAGGCACTATGCTAGGCCCTGGGGATACAAAGATGAATAAGGAAAAGCCCTAAGGGATTGTCTTGTCTTTTTCCCTGAGCTGAGACAAGTTTGTTGTGTCTCCTTGGGCACAGGTGACAGAGCAAGCTCTGGTGATAATTGGCCATCTCTTCTTCCTCATGCCACCATCCAAACTCAAGAACCAAGTGAACCGGTTAACCCGATGGTTAATGACTTTGATATCTGCAAAAGTGACACCTTTCTACATTTCCCAGGTGATTGGAATGGGGTGAGAGGATAATTTAACTAGTTTATGCTTTCCACATTTATTGAGTAGTTAATGCTAGGGTTGGCAAAGCATGGCCCACAGGCCAAATCCAGCCTGAAGCTTGTTTTTGTAAAATAAGGTTTTGTTGGAATTCCACCATGCACATTTGTTGAATTCATCTAGCCCTTTGAATCTCTCTGACTTTCCTGTCTCCTACCTCTAGACTCAGATTTAAATGGCTCATGAGAGCAGATCAAGCCCACCTGGGTAATCTGTTTTGAGGTCAACTAGTGTGGGACCTTAATTATGTCTGCAAAATCCCTTCATATCAATACCTAGATTACTGCCTGCTTGAATAACTGGGAAAAGGGGCCTGGAATTTGGGAGGCCATCACAGAATTCTGCCTACCTGAGAATTGTTATACTAAGGTTAGGTATTTTTAGGAGCAGAGGACCCAGAACTGGAACACAACATTTCTGATTATTGTTTCAGTCCTTCTTCCATTTCAATGGCATTCCTCAAACTGAGTTCTCTTCATCTTTTAATGGGTGTTTCACAAAAAGAAGCTGTGTTATTTAGCAAAATAGGTGGGAAATACCGAGTTAAAATTAATGTCTTAAATGTAGGACTTCTTGGAGCCTTCAATATGTAGGCTAGTCTTGTCTTCCAAGAAGCAAATACCAACATGGTATTAGAGGTGAAGGAGATTTATTGGAGGAACATCTGTGAGGGAAAACAGGGAGGGAGCCAGAGGAGGCTGGGAGCCATCAGACTGTGATGTATGTCTGACCCTTGATAAGGAGAAGGGGAAGGAGGGAAGGAAGGGAAGGAGGGAAAAAGTGAGGAAGGTTTTAGATTACAGGGTAGTTCTAAGAAAGTTTCAGTAAGGCCACCAGGGAGTCACTGAACCAAAGTCATCCATCGGAAAAGTCCCACATCTTGATGGAGTAGGCCTGCCTTCGTGGACTTGCCACATTCAGTCATTGGCTGGGAGAAACCTGTGGGAATCGCCTTCAGTTTTAACACAGTGATGGATTTTAGAGCATGACAGCTGGAGATATTGGTTAATTATGCACCTCAGAATAGGCATCTGAGAGGCATCTTTTTCAGGGTTGCTAAATATGCTAATGTGCATTTGTGACTTTCCAAGATGAGGATTTTTTTTTTTAGTGCAAAACTGATTAGCATTGAGTTTCTAGGGACTAACAGTTTGTAGTCTACCATTACACTACCACTTCAAATGCACTTTCCTTGTTATAGAAAGAGATGACCTTTCTCACATATGTACTCTGAGTTTTGTCCATCAGTGGACCACCCACACAATCTCTTGTTTAATCTCCCTGCTGGCACATGTCAGCATGTTCCCTAGGTAATGTCTATGAATTCGGAACAAAGGTTTGCTCTATGTAGCCAATTAGCCAGTTGGAGGATGAAATTTGTATCCCAACTACTTGTCTGCAGATTTCAGGTGAAGATTCCACCCCACATCTTGGCTGACAGTGGGAAATGTTTTGACTTCTCCTTCTCCTTCCTCCTCCTCTCTCACTCCAGGGCGTAGTGATTGAGAATCAAGATATTTATCAGCCCATAGTATAATTTTGTTTGGACATCGACCAGCACTAATCAGCTCTATTTAAGCAAACTGGCACTAATAGGAATCCATCAGGTAGACCAAAGGAGAGGAAACGTTGAATATCCAAAATCCAGTGGAGGGATTTCTGCTTCTGGTAAAGATGGGGTCAGATTTACCCTCTTGCCTGAAACAACTAAAAAACTGGGCAAAATATATGAAATAATGGTTTTTAAAACATTGAGCATCACGCAACAAAGAACAGTGATTCCTGAGAGGCAGGAAAGAAATGAGGTGAGTCCTATTATTGCCCCAGCTAATTTTCTTAAGGAAGTTTCCAGGTGGTGGCATAGGGAAAGAAAACCCAGGAAGAGTCCAGTGGACTTACAGAGTTGACAAGATGGCAATGAGAATCCAGGGAGACCAAGGCAGCTAGAGTTTACAGGGCAGAATATTAAACAGTGCATGCATATGAGGAAACTGTCTCAGGTGAGGAAAAGAACAAAGAATTGAGAGAACAGTAGCCAGAATGCACACAGGGCCAGGAATAGTGCCTGCTCCCACCAACCAGCCTGAAAACTTCATAATTCGCAGGCATTGGGTAGAGTACTGAGAAGGTGGGGCAAAATTAAGAACAGGCTGAATGCTGTTCTTGTCTAACAAATCTTAAAATCAAGACCCCCCCAAATCAAACTATTTCCAAGTAACTGCATCCCAGAAGAAATTCAAGAATATAAGAATACAAAAAAAAAAAAAAACAAACAAACCAGCGGTCAATAAGGTAAATTCACAATGAGTGGCATTAAATAAAAAATCACCAGGCATGCAAAGGCACAAGAAACTATAGTGTATGATAGGGAGAAAAATCAATCAAAACTGACCCAGAACTCACAGAGATGTTAGAAATAGCAAACAAGGACGCCGAAACAGGTATTATAACTGTATTCTGTAGGTTTTTTTTTTAAAAGATTTTATTTATTTATTTGACAGAGATAGAGACAGCCAGTGAGAGAGGGAACACAAGCAGGGGGAGTGGGAGAGGAAGAAGCAGGCTCATAGCGGAGGAGCCTGATGTGGGGCTCGATCCCACAACACCAGGATCACGCCCTGAGCCAAAGGCAAACGCTTAACCGCTGTGCCACCCAGGCGCCCCAACTGTATTCTGTAGGTTTGAAAGCTAGATTGGAAAATAAAAGAATGATTAACTTGAAGACATAGAAACAAAAACTATACAAAATGAAACACAGAGATAAAAAGATAGAAGTAGAGGGAGGAGGAGGAGGAAGAGGGGGAGGAGGGAGCTTCAGTGTGGTACGGACAACTTCAAACAGCCTAATTTATATGCAGTTGGAGTCCCACCAAAAAGGGGAAAGACAGAAAAAATATGAAGAAATAGTGGTCGAAAATTGTCCAAATGTGAAGTAAACAATAAATTCACAGTTCCAAGGCACTAAGTGAACCCCAAACACAAGAAATATAAAGAAAACTACACCAAGCCATACCATAATCAAATTTCTCAAAACCAGTGAAAAAGAGAAAATCTGAAATGCAGAAAGTAAAAACAAAAATTAAACCAAACCAAACAATAAGAACAACATGTTTCATATAGAGGAATAAAGATAAGGATAATAGCATATTTCTAACTGGAAACAATGCAAGTGAGAACATAGTAGAATTCAAGGTACTGACAGAAAAACACTATATCCTAGAATTCTATACTTGATGGTAATATCTTTCAGAAGGAGTAAAAAAAATATTTTTACACATAAAAAAACTGAAAGAATTCATCACCAGTAGATCCATATTATAAGAAATGTTAAAGGAAGTCCTTCAGGCAGAAGGAAAATGATACCAGATGGAAATATGGATTTATACACAAGAATGAAGAGAACCAGAAATGGTAATTGTTTGAGTGAATATATATTTTTTCTTATTTAAAAAAAAAACTCTTTAAAAGGTAACTATTTAAACAAATACAACAATGTAGCGTGGAGTTTGTTACATGTAGAAGTAAAATATATGGCAACAATAACACAAAGTATAGTATAAGTATACCTATACTTAGTGTACATAAAGTGTATAATATCACTTAAGATTGACTGGGATAAGTTAAAAATGTATGCTATAGGAACACCTGGGTAGCTTAGTCAGTTGAGTATCTGCCTTCAGCTCAGGTCATGATCCCAGAGTCCTGGGATTGAGTCCTGCATCAGGCTTCTTGCTCAGTGGGGAGCCTGCTTCTCCCTCTGCCTGCCACTCCCCCTGCTTGTGCTCTCTCTCTCTCTCTGATAAATAAATACATAAAATCTTTTTAAAAATGTATGCTATAAACCCCATCGCAACCACTAAAATAACAAAGAGTTATAGCTAAGAGGCCAACAAAGGGTATAAAATGGAATTATAAAAAATATTCAATTAAATTAAAAGAAGGCGCAGATAGAGGGACAGGAGAACAAAGAATTGGTACTAGTAGGAAACAAACAGCAAGATGATAGATTTAAGCCCAACCATAATAAATAAATAAATAAATAAATAAATAAATAAATAAATAAATAAATAATCATATTAGATGTAAATGGTCTAAATACCCCAGTTAAAGGCAGAGATTGTCAGATGGATTAAAAAAGCAAGACCCACCTATATACTACCTATAGGAAATGCACTTCAAAGATAAAGATAAAAATAGGTTAAAAATAAAAGGTTAAATAAAAATATACAGGCATACCTTGGAGATATTACAGGTTTGGTTCTGGACTACTGCAATAAAATGAATATTGCAATAAAGCAAGTAAAATGAATTTTTTGGTTTCCCAGTGCATATAAAAGTTATACTATAATCTATTAAGTGTGCAATAACATTTATCTAAAAAACAATGTAAGTACTTTAAAAATATTTTATTGCTAAAAAATACTAACCATCATTGGAAACTTTAGTGAGTTATAATCACTGATCACAGAGCGCCATTGCAAATATAATAGTGAAAAAGTTTCAAATATTACAGAAACTACCAGAATGTGACACAGAAACATAAAGTGAACAAATGCTGTTGGGAAAATGGTGCAGACATACTTGCTCAATATAAGTTTGCCACAAATCTTAAATTTATAAAAAACATACTATCTGTGAAGCACAATAAAGTGGAGCAATAAAACAAGGTATACCTGTACCATGTTTACATTTATGGGAAAAAAGCTGTGTTTGCAGTATTAATATCAGATAAAGTATATTGCAGGACCAAAGAGTATCATCAAGTATAAAAAATGTCATTTCATAATGATGAAAGGGTCAATTCATTAAGAGCACATAACAATTCTAAAGGTTTATGTACCTGTTATTATGTGTCTGTTATTATAACAGAGCTTCAAAATATATAAAGCAAAAACTGATAGAACTGCAAGGACAAATAGACCATAATTACAATCAGAGATTTCAACATCCCTCTTTCAACAATTGATAGAACAAGTAGATAATCAGAAATTATGTATAAGATTTGAGCACTGTCAAACAACTTGACCCAATTGGCACACAGACCGGAAAGGAAATGCAGTTGTCTTTATTCACAGGCAACATGGTTATCTGTATAAAAATATGAAACACTTAAGAATAGATCTGAAAAAAGATAGGTAACACTTGTACACTGGAAACTACCAATCATTGTTAAAGGAAATTAAAGAAGACTTAAGTAAATGGAAACATATGCAGTATTCATGGACCAGAAGATTCAATATTGGGGGCGCCTGGGTGGCACAGTGTTTAAGCGTCTGCCTTTGGCTCAGGGCATGATCCCGGTGTTATGGGATCGAGCCCCACATCAGGCTCCTCTGCTGAGAGCCTGCTTCTTCCTCTCCCACTCCCCCTGCTTGTGTTCCCTCTCTCGCTGGCTGTCTCTCTCTCTGTCGAATAAATAAATAAAATCTTTAAAAAAATAAAATAAAATAAATTAAAAAAATTTAAAAAAAAGAAGATTCAATATTGGTAAGATACCAATCCTTCCCAAGTTGATCTATAGATTCATTGCAATCCTTTTTTAAAAAAATCTCAAGTAATCTCTACAGCCAACATGACACTTATACTCACAACCCCGAGATCAAAAGTCTGGTATGTTCCACTGACTGATCCAACCACGTCCCCCAGATTCATTGCAATCCTAATCAAAATCCTAGAAGTCTTGTGGCACCTGGGTGGGTCAGTCAGTTAAGCGTCCCCACATTGTGCTCCATACTGGGTGTGGAGCCTACTTTAAAAAAAAAGAACCTAGCAGGCTTTATTTAATAAGAATTGACAAACTGATCCTAAAACTCACATGGAAATGCAAAAGATCCAATACAGGCAAAAGAGTTTGGAGAAAGAATGATGACTTATAAAACTACAACAATGGAGACTATAGTACTGGTATTAAGACAGATGAATGAATAAATGGAACTGAATAGAGATTCCAGAAATAGACATACATATTTACTGTCAATTGATTTTTTTGGCAAAGGTAAAAAGGCAATTCTTTGGAGAAAGGATAGTTTCTTCAACAAATGGTGCTGCAACATTTGGGTATCTATACACAAAAAGATAAACTTCAATCCAACCCTCATACCATGTACAAAAATAAACTCAAAATGGCTCATACTTAAATGTAAACCCTAAAACTATCAAAGTTCTAGATGAAAACAGGAGAAATTTGTGAGAACTTGGGGTAGGCAAATATGTCTTAGCTACAACACCAGAAACATGGTCCATAAAAGAATAAATGAATAAAGTGGACTTTACAAAAGCGAGTAACTTCTGTTCTTTGAAAGGTACTGTTAGAATGAAAAGACAGGCCTCAGACTGAAAGAAAATATTTGCAAATCACATACACATCCAGAATATAAAAAACTCTCAAAACCCAATAAAAAACAATTTAAAAAGTGGACAAAAAACTTGAATAGATCCTTCACCAAAGAAGATATGGAGGATGGCAAGTCAGCACAGGAAAAGTTGCTCAACATTGCGTAGATGTGAGGGAATTTAAAATCACCATGAGATGCCACTACACATCTGTTAGAATGTAAACTGGCAAACCACTTTGGAAAACAGTTTGGCAGTTTCTTTTTTTTTTTTTTTAAGATTTTATTTATTTATTTGACAGAGATAGAGACAGCCAGCAAGAGAGGGAACACGCAGGGGGAGTGGGAGAGGAAGAAGCAGGCTCACAGCGGAAGAGCCTGACGTGGGGCTCGATCCCACAACACCGGGATCACGCCCTGAGCCGAAGGCAGACGCTTAACCGCTGTGCCACCCAGGCGCCCCAGTTTGGCAGTTTCTTAAAAAGGAAGTGGCAGGTCTATAATGACAGAAGGCAGATCAGTATTTGCCTGGGGAAAGGAAAGGTGCAGGGAGGGGAAGGAAGGAGGAATTACAAAGACATAAGAGGAAACTTTGGATGTAGTGGATGTGTTCATTATGTTAATTGTGGTGGTTTCAAGCGTGTATACATTTATCAAAACTTATTAAATTGTACACTTTAAATATATACAGGTTTTCGTATGTCAATTAGGTGTCAATACATCTGTTTTAAGAAAATCAAATGGAGTGTTTACACATGTGAAAACTAAGGTTATTTGTAGAACTCTCATATACCAGTGATAAGAAGAACCCACAAAATAATAGAATCCACTAGGTAGAGGGTAGAAATGTAGGCTTTTAGACTTGGTTTTCAGAATTTTGAAAGTCATAGAACCATAGAACCAGTTCTTGCTTTGGCTATGATGAATTTATCCTGCTCTTTTGAAGTCAGTCAATACTTGAAATGTTGAATTGCCCTAAAGGTTTCTGTGGAATAATGAGATTATTTGGAAGTTAAGTGTAGTTTACTGGGCAAGGTGGAAGGGCAGGTCATGGTTGTATTTGGCTATGAAAGAACTAGACCCTGAGCCTTTTTGGAAGGGTTCAAGAGGGCAGTGTGAAACTATGATGACTTGGCCCATCCTTGAAGAGAAGAAATGAGGACAGAGGATTTCTCCTGAGGCTATGGAAAATCTGGGCTAACTTAAGCTTACCCTGTCCTTATGCACACAGTGTATCTGCCAACTTATGGATGCTCTGGCTCTTAGTGGCTGTGGAGGAATAAACTTGGAATCCCAGCTGGAAAATATTATAGGCATACTGTTCAATCAGGTGAGCTCTGTGGGGCTAGAAGCATCCTGGGTTTGCTTTTTCTCTCTTCTTTGGAGGTGATGGCTATCCCAGCCCAGGTCACAACCTCCATAAATGCAGGTGTCTTTAACATGGTGACCTTAACAATACACATCTCAGATTTCCCTGGAACAGGTAAATGCCTGGATTCTGGGCATAGACTTGGATATTCTCCATGAGGTAAATTGGGTACATTCTGTGTGTTTCTTGAAGGTCACAGAACTTTGTTGCTCCCCCTAATCTCTGGTGAAAGGGCAGGAGGTTCAAAGCACTCTATCATGCCTGTGGGAAATGTCAGGCCCTCTGTGTTGCAGCCTAAAGTAAGAAGAAGATAATTGAACATTTTGCAAAAAGGTGTTACCTTCTGTATGTTTAATTTGCTTGCCACTGTCTTCTTTCCTTTGGGGCTGGGAATGTGGATTCCTGGGTTCTGTTTTCCTATTCTCCTTTATGGCTAAACACCACACTTTCCGTGGATGCGTGCCTTGGTTCCCCCATCCACACCCATGGACCCTAGTTTCAGTCCTCCCAGGTCTGATGGCCTTGGTCTCCCCACAGCTGAATGAAACAGTTGAGGTCTCAGATCCTCACTCTGCACGGAACCACAGCCTTGCCCTGAAGGCTTTCTACATCCTGAGTAAGTTAACACAGTTCCCTAACCCCAGGTATTTGTGTGGGTGGGCACTCAGGATAACTGTTGTGTCTGCCTGGACCGGAGCAGGGACCTAGGTTCCCATAAGGGGGTTCCATCCTTCTAGACAAGATGCAAAGTAATCCGTGTGAGCTTTGCTTGAAATTCAAGGAATCTTGAGGAGCAAAGACCTAGCTCCATTCCCTTTACCTGAAGTTGGCTTCCCTTTTTCCTTCACTGAATCCCAGCTTAGAAAGGTGATCTAGTCATTACAACAATGAAGATCATGCGAGGTGTGCTGATCTATGGGAGGGCACATGATAAGGCAGGGGAGGGACAGGGCCCAGCTCAGGGAAAGCATCTAGCCCCATGTGCCAAGCATGGGGCTAGATGCTTTCTCTCCTTCTTTTCTCCAACCTAAAGGACCCTAATTTATCTGGTTCATGGCATCATTGTTTGCTATAAGCATGATTTACTTCTACTTACCACTTGCTAGTTAAACATACCCTTGATTCCCTTGTATTTGCACCCTTCTGATAGCCAAGTTATACAATGATCAGGTGGTATTCTTGATACGAAAGAACATGCAAACCAGTGATCCAGCCAAGATAGTATCAGCCCTTCAAGTTTTCATGGATGTGTTCCAGGAAGGTGAGTGGGAACTGGCCTGGTCTTGGGGATCTTCTTTCCTATGAGAGCTCTTTTCTCTGGGAGATAGTCCCACGTGTAGTTAAAGGCACAGTTTTAAATTTAATGTAAACTCAAAGTAAACTCAATAAGTTTAAATCTTGGCTTTATTTCTTATTAGCTGTGCAAACTGGGCCAGATTGCTTTTAGTCTGTACCTTTATTTCCTCACTTGAAAATGGAGGTAATATTAGTACCTACCTTTAGGGGGTTTTAGTGAAGATTAAGATGAGAAAATATATGTGAGATGCTTAGACCATTTCCTAATATGCAGTCAGTTTTATAGTGGTTTAGTCTATGATTATTATGTTGGGGAATAAACTTCAACTCCAATCAAGTCTTTGCCACACCTTTGCTGTGTGTCTAGCACAGGGCAAGGCAGTGAAAATAGACACTTAAATAAGACATAGTCCCTGCTCTCAAAGAGTTCACTATTGAGTTGGGAATATAAGCCTGTTCAGACAGTGAAACAATGCAAAATAATGTGTGAAAAGTTGTTTAAATGTGAGCATGTTACGTGTAATAGGAATACGGAGAAGGGGTCAGTCGGGAGATGGGATGGGCTCTGTGTAGGAGATGTACTGACAGCAGGGAAGGAGATTGTAATGGTGTGTTAGGAGAAGGAATTCACATAAAGAAGCAGTTGTCATAGTTCTAAAGGTTGAGATGTATGGGGCGGGGTGGGGGGACAGCTTGACTGGGGAGTGGGCAGTCATAGGAGACTGGAAAGAGCTAGGACTCCAATGCCAGCCTGTTTTCAGTCACTCTTCGGTCTGGTTTGAAGCAGAGGGATGGTGGTGATAATCTTTGGGAGCTCTACCTGGCCCTTGGAGACCAGGACAGTACCTGGAATTCCTCCCATCTGTCTCTCTTCTTGTGCCTCCCAATACAACAGAGGACGTAGAAGGAAACTGATGCCCAGACAAATGTCTGTCTTTTCTGTAGTGCCCCAGACACAGCAACTAAAGAATGAAGTGATGCATTCAGTCATAATCATGATTCAGGAGGATCTCAAACCAGTGAGCAGAAAGGCTGAATGTTTGGGCTGGGAGGGCAATTGCTTTCTTGAGACCCTGAAGTTGTGTAAAATGGAGAGGGGGAGGCTGTTCGTGGATGACAAGGGAGGTAAGTCACCCCCTTACCAAGCCCCACCTGGCCTCAGACTCTGCCCATGGGTTACATTTGGGCTCTTCAGAGCCTGAGAAGGATTTGAGAAGTGGACAGGTGGTTCCTACCTATTTTCACAGCTTTGTCAATGGGGACACAGAGCTCTAAAGAATACTGATTCTGCCCCCTAAAAATTCAGTTTACTTGGGGAGAGAAGACCTCAAACATCATATGTAGCATGGGGTCTGAGAAGCCATATTTTTAACAAGCTCTGCCAGGATTGGAGGCAGCAGAGACTGCTCCCAGCTCTAATGGTGTAGGACAGGGAGCAGAAGAGCAGTGGCTTAGGAGGCCAGGTGGACAACAATGGCACCATCCCTAAAACAAAGTCCTAAATCTTCAGAAGGTTGGTGGAGAGACTGGGATCTTGAGGGCTGGGCCCTCAGGACTTATGGGATTCATTCCTGGCTTTCCCTATGAAGGCCAGAACACGGGACTTTTCCTGGACTCTGATTTCTCCCTACCCAACGCTTCTGTCAATTTCTTATATAGGGTGTGAGCAAGCTAAGTGCTTACAGTTCTTCAGGAGAATGGTAGGAACTGAAATGGGCTGGAACTTTGGGGTGGAGTAGGGTGGTCAGGTTCAGGGGCTGGTTGTCTGTCATCACCTGGAGACCAGTGAAGAGTCACATTGGGCTTGAAGTTGGGAGACATGAATCTCTTGAAGACACCCTCACCTGCTGTGGTCCTCTGTGTTCTCACCTGGAACATGAAGGGTCATACTGATATGCCTTCCTATCTTGCCACGTGATGGCCTGTGACCCCCCCCCCCAACAGGTGCGGAAGGCCCTCCTGAACTTCATTGAGATGCTGAGCCAGCATGGCTACTTGGCCATGCCTCAGGGGAACGTCATCATCAACTATGTCATCAAGCTCAGCGAGTCTGACTGCTCAGTGAGCAGGGGCCAGGCAGGGTGGGGACAGAGGGTGGGAGCAAGAGAAGGGCAGTTTTGGGAGTAGAAGGAAAGAAGAAGAAGGCATGGTTGGCACAGTGGGAAAGGGCTTTGGTGTCTAAAACTCTGAGCAGTGAGCCAGGGAAGGCCTTGAACCAGAAGACTCAGCTAGTATTGGTTTCAGATTTAAATCTTTTCTTTTCTTATTCCAGAATGAAGAGGACATCCAGCTAATGTGTTCCAAAATCCTACAGATGGTACAAGCAGCTAGGGTCAAAGAAGCTTCTTCATCTTCTCCTCCCCTGGCTGCCTAGATCAGTACCCTGACCTCCAGATTGCATTCTCTCTGCCTACCCCTCCACTCCATCTAACCCCTTGTACTGTCCCTTCCACCCTTCCCACCTCTATCTGTTCCCACTTGAGTGCCTGGGGCTCCTCTGAGAAGTGGCTCAGTGGAGCAGAGGATACTGGATGGTAAACCTGGAGGCCTGAGCTTGGGCCCTGCTCAGCCAGTTTCTGGCTATAAAATCTAGAGTAAATTGCTCTCCAGACTACAGTTTCTCCTGTAAAAAAGTGGGTGATTTTCCACCCTGCCTGCTCTTAGCAATCTCTAAGAATTCTTGGAGACTCCTACAAGTTGTTGTGTGGGTCAGAGTTGAGTCAGGGGCTGTGGGAGGAACAGAGCAACTGTGATTTACTCTTCTTTCCAGAGACCCCCCTCTCCCACCCAGCAAGCTGTCTCATGACTGCTAGCATGTCTTCTGCCCCTGGAATGTTCCCCAGTGAAGGCGATTACAAGTCACACAATTCTAAATTTCAAGAAGCCCCTCTATTTAATCAAGTCCTTCCCACTGTAACTTTAATCAGGACCTTGATTATGTTTTACCAACACGCAGTGGAAAGGGAGAGGGAGCGAGGCGGAAGGGGGCTCTGAATGGGATGGGGTTTTCAAATGCCCCTCCAGGAAAGGAAGACAAAGCCATAGGGTTGGAGAACTTATGATTGGAGCTGATTTGGAGCTTGACATCGAATCCCTTGCCATATTTCTGCCAGGTGTCCTTGCCCAAACTGATTACCTTGGCGTGCCAGCCCAGCAACACCTTGGCCTTCGTGTCGCTGAGTAGGACGGCCACAAACATGGCTCTGAAGGCCCGGTCCCTGGGCCAGGCCCCCTACCTTAGCAGCTTTCACCTCAGCCGTAAGTACACAGGTGGGGGAGAGTGGAGAGGGGCCAGCTGTGAAAGCATGGGCTGCCACAGGCAGGGGGGTAGGGTGGGAGAGGGACTGAGACTCTGAAGGGGTCATGTGTGTGGGGAGAGGGTGCAGATCTGCTGTTGGGGGGGAGGGCGCTACTGTGAGCCTGGGCTGGGACAGAGGAGGAAGGCAATGGGTTAGGGCAACAGCTTGATGCCATTTGGCTCTTCACATGGAGGAAAAGGGGATTCTTCTGGAAGAAAGGCAACCCCATACACAGATCCTTCTTGCCTTTGCTCCTCGTCTTGAAACACTGGAGTAGAGATGTGAGACCTTTGTTGTTAACTACAAAGTAATACGTACACAGACGTTCCTGACCCTTAGTTCTTCCTTTGCCCTGACTCTGAGCCTCACTCTGTGCTTACCCCATCCCTAACCGATAGTTCCAGAGGGAGTCAGAGTTGGGGTGAGGATATCTGTTTGGCACATTACTTGGGGTGTGTGTGTGTTTGTGTTTTCGGAAAATAAGCATTCATTATTAGGGCTTAAAAGGAGGAAAGGTAGCAAATGACTTTCCCAGCGTTGAGCGTTCTGATTATAATCAATGTGAACAATAGACATTAGAAGATGGACCTAGGATTTTCAAATATGAAAGGCTACATTCAATAAAATGTGTACCTCCATAACAACTTCTCAGAATACTGGGAGATGCTTTCAAGGTATAAACTAATAGAATGCATTCATGAGTAGTGACCATTTACTGTGCTTTGGCTGGACAATGCCTTTCTTCCCTAGTCTGTCTCTCTATTTAATTTTTTTTTATTGTGGTATAGGTGACATACAATTCAGGTGGGGGCACCTGGGTGGCTCAGTCTGTTAAGTGTCTGACTTTGGCTCAGGTCATGATCTCAGGGTCCTGGGTTCGAACTCCACGTCAGGTTCTTTGCTCAGCAGGGAGTCTGCTTCTCCCTCTTGTTCTCCTCTGTACTCTCCCCCCTCTCTCAAATAAATACATAAAATCTTTTTAAAAATCTTTTAAAAATATTAGTTTCAGGTGTACAATGTAGTGATTAGACAATTCTATACATTGCTGTATGCTCACCATGATAAGTATAGTCACCATCTGTCACCAGAAATATCATTACAAGATTGTTGATTATATTTCTTATTCTGTACTTTTCATCCCCATGACTTACTTATTTTATAATTGGAAGTTTGTACCTCTTACTCCCCTTCCCCTATCTTGCCCATCCCTCACTTCTGGCAACCATCTGTTTGTTTTCTGTATTTATGATTCTGTTTCTTTTTTTTAAATATATAATAATGTTTTATTATGTTATGTTAGTCACCATACAGTATATCCTTAGTTTTTGATGTAGTGTTCCATGATTCATTATTTACGTATAATACCCAG
Organism: Ailuropoda melanoleuca; assembly: GCF_002007445.2. Lineage (NCBI taxonomy): Eukaryota > Metazoa > Chordata > Mammalia > Carnivora > Ursidae > Ailuropoda > Ailuropoda melanoleuca. The sequence continues at coordinate 3,711,395 of NC_048233.1, read as the reverse complement.
TGCACCATGCAATATGGGCCCTTCTTAATACCCATCACTGGCCTATCCCAGTCCCCCACACCTCTCCCCTCTGAAGCCCTCAGTTTGTTTCCCAGAGTCCATAGTCTCTCATGGTTCATTCCCCCTTCTGTTTACCGCCCCCTTCATTCTTCCCTTCCTTCTCCTGCTGAACTTCCTGCTATTTCTTATGTTCCATAAATGAGTGAAACCATATGATAATTGTCTTTCTCTGCTTGACTTATTTCACTTAGCATAATCTCCTCCAGTCCCGTCCATGTTGCTGCAAATGTTGGGTAATCGTTCTTTCTGATGGCTGAGTAATATTCCATTGTATATATGGACCACATCTTCTTAATTCAGTCATCTGTTGGGGGGCATCTCAGCTCCTTCTACAATTTAGCTATTGTGGACAATGCTGCTATGAACATTGGGGTGCATATGGCCCTTCTCTTCACTATATCTGTATCTTTGGGGTAAATATCCAGTAGTGCAATTGCTGGATCATAGGGTAGCTCAATTTGTAACTTTTTAAGGACCTCCACACTGTTTTCCAGAGTGGCTGTACCAACTTGCATTCCCACCAACAGTGTAAGAGGGATCCCCTTTCTCCACATCCTCTCTACCATTTGTTGTTTCTTGCCTTGTCAATTTTTGCCATTCTAACTGGCGTAAGGTGGTAAGGTTGTTACCACCACCAAGCCAGCCCTACATGAGATATTAAGGGGGGTTCTATAAAAGTAAAAAGGCCCCAAGAGTAATACAGAACAGAAATCTACAATCTATAGAAACAAAGACTTCACAGGCAACATGACATCATTAAAATATCTCTCAATAATTACTCTTAATGTGAAGGGCCTAAATGCTCCCATAAAATGCCACAGTGTTGCAGATTGGATAAAAAGACATGACCCATCCATTTGCTGTCTACAAGAGACTCATTTTGAACCTAAAGATACATCCAGACTGAAAGTGCAGGGATGGAAAACCATTTTTCATGCCAATGGACCTCAAAAGAAAGCTGGGGTAGCAATTCTCATATCAGACAGATTCGATTTTAAACTATGATTCTGTTTCTATTTCTATTTTTGTTTGTTTGTTTGTGAATTTGTTTTGTTTTGTAGATTCCACATATAAGTGAAATCATATGGTGTTTGTTTTTCTTTGTCAAACTTTTACCTAACATAATACCCTCTAGGTCCATCCATGTTGTCCTAAATGGCAAGATATCATTCTTTTTTATAGCCAAGTAATAATCCTCTGTGTGTGTGTGTGTGTGTGTGTGTGTGTGTGTGTGTGTGTATACCACATCTTCTTTCTCCATTTATCTTTTGATGGACACTTGGGTTGCTTCCATATCTTGGCTGTTGTAAATAGTACTGCAATAAGCATAAGGGTATGTGTAGCTTTTCAAATTAGTGTTTTTGTTTTCTTTGGGTAAATACCCAGTGATGGAATTACTAGATTGTATGTGATTTCTATTTTTAGTTCTTTGAGGAACCTCTGTACTGTTTTCCATAGTGGCTGCACCAGTTTGCATTCCCACCAACAGTGGATGAAGGTTCCTTTTTCTCCATATTCTTGCTAATACTTTTTATTTTTTGTCTTTTGATAGTAGCCATTCTGCCAGGTGTAAAGGGTGTGTGTGTATGTGTGTGCATGTTTTATACTGAAAATGGTTTGTTTTTGGGCTAAGTCGAAGAGTCACAACCCCCATGGCAATGGCACCAACCACTCTCCATCTTGCTTTTTCTCCCCGCTGAAGAATGGATGGTGGGCTGCTGGGTGGAGGAGGGGGCTGAAGGTTGGGCATCCTGGAGCTGGCACTGACTCTGTCCTCTTCTTTTATCCTCTCTTTAACTTAGCTACCCAGTTCGTCTCCCCACAGAAACTCCTGACCCATCTTGTGGTAAGTAATAAATGTACAGGGTGAATACTATCCATCCATCCATTCATCCACCCATTCCCTCATTCTACAAATAGTTGAGTAGTACTATATTCCAGGCATTGTTCTGGGCATGGAATAAGGGATAGGGCCAAAGATCATAGGGGCTTTGGGGAGAGGTGATCAAACAGCTTGGAGGAGGGAACTGGGAGCTTAGTGCTGGGTCCTGAAGATGGGGAAGGGGTGACGGTTGGGGAAGGCCTGGCCTGTCTCCTCTGTGGCCTTATAGTGAGCTATTCTCTGTTGATCTTGGACAAGTCCACATGCCTTTCTGGATCTCATTTTCTTAGCAAGAATGTTTTGAATTTCTCTATGTTCTAATGTCCAGACATTACGTTCTGGACATTATGAACACTTGGAAAGACAAGGTATAGAACTGCCCTTGAAGTGTTCACAGTCTTAGTGGGTAAGACAAGCCTGGGAATAACCACCCATAATGCAGTGTGATAAATGTTAGTAGAGGAATACACAAGTTGCAGTGGGATCTTAGTAGAGCAAGGGGCTGACGTGGTCTCCAGGAGTCAGAGAAGAGGCAACGTTTTGAGAGCATCTTGCAGAACATGTAGGAGTTCACAGGTGGGAAAGAATGGGAAGGGTCTAAGCTTCAGCTCTACCATTCTATGGGTTTGTTCTGATTTTCTTCCTTCTCTTCCCTTAAATCCTTTCTCTGCCTCCTGCTTGCTTCTGTTGTTTCTCAGACGTTTTCCCTGAAGCCCTATAGAGAAGGGGAGTTTGGTGTAAGCTCTCTAAGGCTACTACATGCCCTGCATCCTATCACCTCCTTGCACCCTGTTATCAACTCAAATGTGGGCCAGCTGTGGATGAAGGAGATCCCCCAGATGTTGCAGATACTGGATGGTGAGGGGTTGGCTGTGAGGTGGGAGGAATGGAGCTGGGGCAGTGGGGCAGACTCCAGAAAAGATGAAGTCCTGAGGTACAGGATGGATCTTCCTTGGGGTGAGGAGAACCGGGACCAGTCTCTGTCTTTCTGAGATGCCGTTTGGATAGGTCTGCTTATGTGGACCATGTTCTGCACTGAGCAGATGTGCGGCCCAGAGTTCTGTGGCTCCAGAGTTCCCAGAATGCTCCTTCTTGTGGGCGAAGTTTCAGGAAAGAGTGTGGGCTTTGGAACCAGAGAGACCCAGGTTTGTATCCTTGCTCTAACACTTGCCAGCTGGGTATGTTTGACCTTTGAAAAGTCATACATTTCCTGGAGACTCTGTAGAGAAGGGGGAACAATTATCTTGTAGGATCATGATGAAAATTAAATGAGATGATGGGCATAAAGCCCCTGGAATAGCGTTCAAATGTTGGTTCTTTTTCCCTGGCTGGGACCTTCTGGTTGGGCAGGTCCCTATACTCTCTTTTTTCCTAGATCACACTGAGAAGAACCTGAATCAGGAGGAGTGGGAGGACAGGCTGCTCCAGGTGTGCACTCTAAGAGACACACTTTTTCCACACTTGCTTTCTCTCCCCTCTTCAGGATCCTGAGGGAGAAGAGGCCTCAGATCCCCCAAGACTGAGACATGATCAAGGGACCTCCCTACTCGAGAGAACCTCTTTCTGTGGCACCCTTGACTCCTGACCTCTGCATCAGAATCTCTGACTATATCCTAAGCCTTAACTTACCTTCCACACCCTCAAAATCCTACTGTTAAGAGAGAGTAAGGGAATGGGGTCCTAGCTGTGTGTCCTTGGGTGAGTTATTTAGCCTTTGCAGGCCTCAGCTCCCTCATCTGCAAAATGGAAAAAACTCCTATTTCCCAGAATTAGATAGGATAATATAGGAAAGGGAGAGCCCTGTAAACTGTAAAGAGTCACACATATAGTTGGCATTACCATCATTGTTGCTATATTGTCCTTTTCCAGTCCAGACTAACCCCCCTATTTCAGCTCTTCCTCATTTCTCGAGCTCTTTTTTCATATTTACAGACCATGCCCCCTTGTCTCTTGCTTCTTTCGGACCCACTTCCATGAGGCAGAAAAGCCTGGCCACTGCTCCGTGTGACCTTCTTCTCCCTTCCTCTTACTCAGTTTTCAGGTCAGTCTTTAGTGGCCATCAATGATGACAGCTGGCTGGAGCAACTCATCAAGGTTGTCTTGGAGAGGATAAATTATTTCAGCGATGGTGAGGAGAAGGTGTGTGTGTGTGTGTGTGTGTGTGTGTGTGTGCGCGCGCACACAGGTGGGTGTACCATGCAGCTGCGTGTGGTAGCTGCAAGGAGGGAAATGGAGGTGGAGGGTGGTGTGGAGGAGTTTGGTGGGGAAGAAATACAGAAATGTACATGAAGGAGAGGCATTGTGGGAAAAGCCAACCCATGTTTCTGGGCTCTGGGGAGTGGACGGATGGGGAGGACAAGGAGCTGGTGGTCACACAGGAACAGCAGAAATATAAATGTCTTACATTTGCTTAGTGTTTTAGGTTTTATCAAGAACTTTGCCATCTGTTGTCTTAACTGAACCTCCTAGTAATTCAGAGGTCAAAGAATAGAGCTGGTACTTGGGTGCAGTGAAAAGATTATTGACCTAAGAGTCAGATTGAAGCAAGTTAGTTCAAGTAATATTTGAGGTCATACCATGGATTAGGGACTGGGTGTGATGTTGGGGCTGCAGAGCTAACTAAGGAAGAGAGGCTCCTTTGTTCACAGAGCTCAAGGTCTATGCTGGTGAAAGCCTCATTCCTGTCCTGTCTTTTCCTGTGCCCCCGGTGCAATCTGGGTCAAATGTCTTAGCCTTTGTGAGATTTCAGTTGCCTCACTCGGGCAGTGGCAAAAGCAACTTCTATATCACAGGAGAGTGGGTGAGAATAGACAAAGATACCTGTGTAGTTACTTTGTAAATTCAAAAGACCAAGTAACCAGACAGCTCATTATCCCTATTCACAGATGAAGAAACACAATCTAGAGAGATTCAGTCTTAAGCAAATTAAAATTGGCACCTGAATCCAGGTTTCTTAATTTTTAGTTTTGTTTTCCTGTTACTGAGCAACACTTTATTTGGACTTTGGGGCATCTCCAGGGAAGAGGCCTTATTTCCAAGACTGATTATTAGCTAATTATTAACAAATATTTATGAAGCACCTGCTATATGCAAGTCTTCTTGGATGGTAAAATGAAGCAAGCAGGATTTCTGATCTTATTAATTAAGTTAGTAAAAATATGTACTAATGCCCATGGCACAGCAGGCATGGACTAGGCACAGAGTATTCACATAAAAGGCACAGACGCTGCCTTCGGGAAATCACTGTGTGCTTGAGTGAACAGAGGAGAGAGTGGGTAATTACAAGTGTGGTGTCAGGATTGGAATGTGCACTGTATGCTTGGGAGCAGAGGGGAGAGCTGTTTACTTGGCCGGTTGGGGCTGGCCAGAAAAGCTTTTTCAAAGGTGGTCCACCATCTCAGTTCACTTAGGACTGTCCTGGTTTTAGCTCTTAAAGTCCAACGTACTAGGAAATGCCTCAGTGCTTGGCAAACTGAGAAGATCAGTCACTCTACAGAATGATTAAGTCTGGGAAGATGAGTAATCTACCAGCTAAGCCCAGAAGCAGGTGCCTTAGGTCAGATTTCATAGAAGCAGGACCTAAGGCAGGGGTCCTTGTTAAGTGACTTGGCAAGAAAGTGCTCTCAGGAGAAGCTGTGATCAAGTAAAGGAAGCAGAATAGGAAGAGGAGAGGCTAAGCAAGGATGTGCGGAGACCTGGATGGAAACTACACCGCAGAGTCTATCCTGCTTAGAGACAAGTGAGGGCAGCTTTTGTATCCCCCCACCCCTCCACCTCTCTGTCACTGGTGCCAGGCTTTCATGGTTGGTACCTGGGGCAGGGATGGAAGAGAGAAGAACGTAACTCTCAGGCACCTCCAGGCAAGGAGACCCAAAAAGGCTACAGGTGGGAACTGCTCACAATGATGCCTGCAACCAGGGAAGGGAAGGAGACTTCGGGTCTGGATGAGGCATGAAGAACATCTGCTAGAGGAAGAAAAGGTGCCCAAGAAGAAGGGATTCCAGGGGGAGAGTTGTCACATTCACTGAACATCTGGTATAACCTGTTTGTCTACTGTGTCAGGCACTCTGTAAGCATTGGAATAGAGCAATGAATAAGACATACACTGCTCCCGAGTTTTATTCTCATTGGAGATGAGAGGTCGGGGTGAGTTAAGAACTAACCAAACAAATACATAAACAAGGTAACTAGTAATTGTGATGAAGCTTTGAATGAAAGAAGCAGGATGGTGAGCTAGAGAGGAATTTAGGAGGTCAAGGAAGGCTCACTGAGCCAGGATCAGAAAGATGAGAGTGAGACAGCATTTCGAAGAGCCCAGGGAAGATTTCAGACAGGGGAAACAGGAAATACAGAAACCCTGAGGTAGAAAAGTGTTTGAGTACATAAATATGGATATTACAAGGTAGACAGGGCAATGCAGAGTAAACAAGGACAAAGGCTACTGAAATTCAGAAGAGGGAGAGATAAAGATTACGTTAAAATACTTTTTTGATTATGCCATATTGGTTTTAAAATTATGCAAATTTAAGGAACCGTTTTTATTTTTAATTTTGTCAAGTGAAGCTTTGTTATTAAAATTTATTTTTTTGTTTGTTGTTTTTTAAATTTATTTTTTCATTCAAGTATAAACAACATACAGTGTTATAACAGCTTCAGATGTACGATATGGTGACTCAATAATTCTATACATTTCTCGGTGCTCATCAAAATAAGTGTATTTTTAAACCCCCCTACCCACCTCCCCTCTGGCAACCACCAGTTTACTCTCTGTATGTAAGAGTCTGTTTTTTTGTGGGTCTCTTTTTTCTTTTTTTGTTTGTTTCATTTCTGAAATTCTACATATGAGTGAAATCATATGGTATTTATCTTTGTATATTTCACTTAGCATAATACCCTCCAGATCCATCCATGCAGTGGCAGATGGCAAGATTTCATTCTTTTCATGGCTAAATAATATTCCATTCCACATCTTTATCCATCCATCTATCAATGGACTGGGTTGCTTCCATATCTCGGCTATTGTAACTAATGCTGCAATAAACATCAGGGTGCATATATCTTTTTGAATTAGTGTTTTCATTTTCTTTGGGTAAATACCTAGTAGTGAAATTGCTGGACCACGTGGTTAGTCTCTCTTTAATTTTTTGAGGGATGTTTATACTATTTTCCACAGTGGCTGCACCAGTTTGCATTCCCACAACAGGGGACAAGGGTTCCTTTTTCTCTTCATCCCCATGAACTCTTGTTATCTCTCATGTTTTTGATCTTTAGCCACTTTGACTGGTGTAAAATGATATTTCATTGTGGTTTTGATTTGCATTTTCCTGATAATTAGTGATGATGAGCATCTTTTCACATGTCGACTAGCCATCTGTATGTCTTCTTCGGGAAGATGTCTATTCAGGTCCTTTTACGTTTTTTTTAATTGGATTATTTGCTTTTTTGGTGTTGAGTTTTACAAGTTTTTTTTATATATTTTGGATATTAGCTCCTTATAAAATATATCATTTGCAAATATCTTCTCCCATTCAATAGGTTGTATTTTTGTTTTGTTGATGGTTTCCTTCACTGTGTGGAAGCCTTTTATTTTGGTGTAGTCCCAATAGTTTAATTTTGATTTTGTTTCCCTTGCCTGAGGAGACATATCTAAAAAAAAAAATGTTCCTATGGCTGATGTCAAAGAAATTACTGCCTATGTTTTCTTTTAGGAATTTTATGGTTCCACATGAAGACATTTATGTCTTCAATCCACTTTGAGTTTAGTTTTGTGTATTGTGTAAGAAAGTGGTTTAGTTTCATTCTTTTGCATCATTTGTTGAAAAGATTGTCTTTTCCCATTTCATATTCTTGCCTCATTTGTCATAGATTAATTGACCATAAAAGCGTGGGTTTCTTTCTGGATTCTGTTCTGTTCCATTGATTTATGTGTCTATTTTTGTGGCAGTACCATACTATTTTGATTACTACAGCTTTGTAGTAAAGTTTGAAATCTGGGATTGTGATACCTCCAGCTTTGTTGTTCTTTTTCAAGATTGCTTTGGATATTCAGGTTTTTTGTTTGTTTGTTTGTTTTTTGTGATTCCACACAAATTTTAGGATTATTCTAGTTCTGTGAAAAATGCTGTTTGTAAATTGAAGGGGGTTGCATTAAGTTTGTAGATTGCTTTGGGTAGTATGGACATTTTAACAATATTGGTTGTTCCAATCCATGAGCATGGAATATCTTTCCATCTGTTTGTGTCATTATTACCCTGATATCAAAGTCAGATAAAGGCATTATAAAAAAAGGAAACCACAAGCCAATATCTCTAATGAACATAAATGCAAAGATGCTCAGCAAAATATTAGGAGACAGAATCCAAAATCATTCACCATGATCAAGTGGGATTTATTCCAGGGATGTGAGGGTGGTTCAATCAACATGATACATCACATAAGAGAGAGGCTAGAAACCATATGATCATCTCAATAGATACAGACAAAGCATTTGACAAAGTACAATATCCATTCATGATAAAAACTCTCAACAAGTAAGTTTAGAGAGAACATACCTCAACATAAGAAAAGCCATATATGAAAAACCCACAGCTAACATCATACTCAATGTTGAAAAACCGAGAGCTTCTCCCCTGAGATCAAAAACAAGATAAAGTTGTCCACTCCCATCACTTTTATTCTACATAGTACTGGAAATCCTAGCCACAGTGATCAGACAAGAAAAAGAAATAAAAGCCATCCAAGCTGGCAAGGAAGAAGTAAAACTTCCACTGTTTGCAGATGACATGATATTATGTTCAGAATATCCTAAAGACTCCACCAAACTGGTAAATGAATTCAGTAAAAGATACAACAATAACATACAGAAATCTGTTGTATTTCTTTACACTTAATGAAGCATCAGAAAGAGAAATTAAGAAAATAATCTCATTTACAATTGTACCAAAAATAATAAAATACCTAGGAATAAACTTAACCAAGAAAGCGAAAGTGCTGTACTCTGAAAACTGTAAAACACTGGTGTAAGGAACTTTTTATTTTCTAGCTGGAAATGGGAAGTGTATGGATCAGGGACAGTTCCTAAAGGGATGATCCATACCCTAAGATGCCGAGAAATTAGAAATACAGGTTTCTCTTACCTCTAGCTTCAGCCCCTGCTCTGTAAGATCACTGCCTTATCCAGATGCCCCCCAGAAAACAGGAGGGACAGTGAGGAGGATGGGGCAGTGAAGAAGGTGCTGGCTGACAGTTTCAAAACCAGTTTGGGTAATGGCTATTCCCCTAGCTACCCTAACTTCATTCCAAGATATGCATGACCCTGCCCTTTCACCTCTTCTAGACTTTTCTATATAAATTCTTTGGATTTACACTGCGGACCTCAAGGAATATGAAACTGGTGAAGATGATGCTCTCATCCATCTTACAAAGTGTCCACGAAGACCTGCAGGAGAGGCAGGTGAGGTGGAGGAACTGGCAAAGGGGAAACATTTTTCCTCCAAGAGGCAGAATGACAAAGTAGTTAAAAGCTGAGACCTGACAAGCTAGACAAGTTGTTGGAATCCTAGGTCTGCCACTTTCTAACTGTGTGGCCTTGGGCAAGTTATTTACTATTATTATTTTATTTTCTGAATCATTTCAGGAAGTTGCAGTCATGATGCACATTTACCCCTAAATACTTCAGTGTGTGCTACCTAAAAATAATGATATTCCCTCACATAATCAAAGCACAGTGATCAGGGGCGCCTGGGTGGCACAGCGGTTGAGCGTCTGCCTTCGGCTCAGGGCGTGATCCCGGCGTTATGGGATCGAGCCCCACATCAGGTTCCTCTGCTGTGAGCCTGCTTCTTCCTCTCCCACTCCCCCTGCTTGTGTTCCCTCTCTCACTGGCTATCTCTAGCTCTGTCAGATAAAAATAAAATAAAAAATCTTAAAAAAAACAAACAAACAAAAAAACACAGTGATCAAAATTAGGAAGTCAACATTGCTACAGTACTATTATCTAATTTATAGACCTGATCTGAAAATGGCCAATTGTCCTACCAATGTTTTTTTAGAGAAAAAGAAAAACATTTTTTTCTCTGGTCTGGGATCTAATTTAGAATCAAATGGTACATTTAGTTATCATTTATCTCTAATATTTTTAATTTGAAACAGTTCCTCAGTTTTAATTTTTCATGGTCTTGACTTTTAAAAATGTGTGGACCCTTTATTTTGTAGAATGTAGCTCATTTTTTGTTTGTCTCATATTTCCTCATGATTAAGTTTAGATTATGTATTTTTGGTGGGAATACTATGGAATCTCTGTGTCACAGGATGGTTTTCAGGATTAAAAATGTAGAAGCTCCTAGAACAATGCCTGGCACACAAGCACTCTCTAAGTGTTGCTTACTGTTAGAATTGGTGTGCATGTTCTCAGGCTTCTCCTCTCCAATGCCCCTTCCCTGCCAGATTTTCAGAGCATCCATCACCATCATGACTGTCATCAGTTATTTACCAAGCCCAAGATGCAAACAGTATCATTGAGGAGACAGACATATATAGGAAGAAAAGAGCTGATTACACAGAATAGCCTTACTAAAGGCAACATGAGTGGTCACAGAGACATATAGTGGCTGTGTGTGGGGGAGTGAGGACTTGGGCTAGTTGGGTCTAGATTAGGAGGAGGGAAGTGGGTATTCCCACTTGACATAATATTCCAAGACAAGACTCAGGAGCAAGATTTTTTGGGAGCATGTATACAGAACAGTCAGTGCTGTAGTGGGACTGGGATACAGGGTTTTTTGACAGGGAAGTAAAAGTGACCTCTCTGCCAACACATGGGGACAGATTGGATATAGGAGAGAAAGATAAGAGGGCAGGGTATGTTCAGGATAGTTCCTGAGTTTCTGGCAGGCTCAGTTGGGAGGCAGTATCCTTTACTGAGATAAAAAATGCAGGACATAGTGGGGAGGAAGATGATGCATTCAGTTTTTGATGGGGAGAAGTTAGGGTGCCCCTGGTAGAAAGCCAGGTGGAGATGCTCAGTATCCATGTAGGTCTGGAACTCAGATCTGGCTGGGTGGCTGCATTTGGGAACAATTATATTTTCCCTGTCTGTACAATGGGATTGATAATATTTGCCTTAAAGCTTGAGCGTGAGGATCAGTGAGATAGCGTGTGTAAGGCTGGTACAAACTAAGCATTAAATATTCTGATGATGTCGGTGATGAAGAAGAAGATGATGATGATGATGATCAGGATGAGTGGAAGCCATGGCTAAGGGATGGCATGGGAGGAGGGACAGACTAGAACCCCTTTCTGATGTTCAACTAGTCCCTGCTTTCTTTCTTTCTTTCTTTCTTTCTTTCTTTCTTTCTTTCTTTCTTTCTTTCTTTCTTTCTCTCTTTCTTTCTTTCTTTCTCTTTCTTTCTCTCTCTCTCTCTCTTTCTTTCTTTCTTTCTTTCTTTTTAGATTTATTATTTATTTATTTGTCACAGAGAGAGAGAGGGAGAGCACAAGCAGGGGGAGCAGCAGGCAGAGGGAGAAGCAGGCTCCCCGTTGAGCAGGGAGCCTGATGCAGGACTTGATCCCAGGACCCTGGAATCATGACCTGAGCCGAAGGCAGATGCTTAATCGACTGAGCCACTCAGGTGTCCCTAGTCTCTGCTTTCTAACTAGGCAAAAATTCCCCTTCATCTACTTGGAGGCCAAAAGCCTACAAGTCCCACTAATACTTCATCCTTTCTAGAGGATCTGTTTCCTGGAGCAACTGTAACTGTCCCCAGGTCCCCACCAGTCTGCTGCCTCTGCTGCAAAATCTTAATGGCTGCCGGCCTGCACAAACAAGCCAGTTGACAAACAGCTGGCACCTGCCTCTGTGTTAGATGTTCTTTTAGCTCTGTGCCCAGATATCCTTGTTGGGTAAGCTCTAGAAGAGGCTTGGCTGGCATTTAAATCAAAAGGGCCTGCTATGAGGCAGAGGGATTTAAGTTAAAGACTGTTCCTGGCAAGAACTATGGAATCCCCAAGTTTCCCTTGCTCTTGGCGCCCACTTAGTCATCAGTTCCCACCGAGAGCATTTTTCACTTAGTTGTCCTTCCACTGTGTCCCACAAGACAAATGCAGGAACTCCCTCCTTCTCTCCCCAACTCTAGACAGGTCCACTTTCTACCTGCCCACTTGGGTCAGTTACTGCTGTTTCCTGTCCTCCTGGGTTAGAAATATTGGCATTATCTGTATGTCTTCTCTCTTTTCCATTTCCTCCGGTTATCCATCCAATTCTGTCGATAATGTGCCTTGATTTTGTTCTTCCCTTCTGTTCCCTCCTCACAATCCTTCTCTGAATTACTAGTGCATATAAGTATTCTCTATTCTGCAGTGTTAGATTTGATACTCCTAAGATTTTGCATATCTGTGACTCTAATTTTTCACAATCTGGGATAATTTGCTTCTCCCCCCTCCATGCATTAAGCACCAAACAAATCTCTACTAAATTCATTGATGAATTCATATACATATGAGGGCCCACAGTTCACAAACATTGTGCAGGGGGTGGTTCTCCTCTGGTCCATGATACTCAGGAAAGGATTTTCTGGATGTTGTCAATTAGTATGAAAAATACAAAAATCAGACTCTTGAGTTTTGACAAGCCCTATGCCTCTTATCTATCTACCTATCAATCAATCTATCTATCTATCTATCATCTATCTATCTATCATTTTAGAGTTTTTTTTTCATTATAAATGTGCTCTTTAATCCCCATCCCCTACTTCCCCATCCCACCCACCCACCTCCCTTCTGGTAGTCATCAGTTTGTTCTCTATAGTTGAGTCTGTTTCTTGTAATTTGCTTCTTGAATTACTTCTTGCAAGGATGTTTGGTTCTCCATCTGGATTTTAAGTAGTTCAAGTCAGGGGAACCAAATTTTCCCTCCATTTCTTTTCTTTCCCTTTTCTCTCCCTTCCTCTCTCTAAATCCCTGGGTTTGGGAGAACATAAAGCGTGCCTAGCTAACTCTTTGCTATGGCATGAGGTTGAGGCTATCCCTGTTACAGGGCATTGCTGTGGCACTCAGTATCGTGTCCATGAAACATCTGAAGATAGTCCTGGACCAGCTGCAAGTGTATAGTGCTATCCTCACTGACAAGGGCTCATCATTCATCCTCAAACTAATGAAGGTGATGGCATTCCTGAGAGCTCTGTCAGCCTCCCACACAAAACCTTCTAAGGCATCCCCATCACTCCAAGACTCCCCACTTCTCCACTCCCCACTCCCCACTTGAGGCCTTGTGACTCACCTATAAATGCTTCAATTTCCCTCTGACCAACTTTCCCATGCTCTCTTATGCCCATGCTTCAGGCCCTGGTATCACCAGCAGCACCAACTTCCTCCCAGCTGTTCACACTTCCACAACCCTATCTTCCCTTCTGAGCCATCTAGCCAATCCATTCCTCTCTGAACCTCCATTTCCCCATCAGGCGAGGAGGATAAGATGAAGAGAAGTCAAGTTTCCTCCTTCCTCCTACAGGAACATCAGCAAAGGGAATGGGGGCTGGTTTGTAACATCATCTACTTAAGCTATAGCAAGATTATTTTAGAGAGCAAGGGAGACATCTTCACACATTTAGATGACATCCTGGCCATGGTCCTGCAACACTACCGCAACTGCATTGTAGAAAAGGTACTTCCTGCTTACTCTACTTCTCTGGTGTCCCATCCCCACCTTCTTTACCCTACTCCTACAGTAAAATGATGCCTGACCTTGAATGGAACAAGGGGGTGGGGTTATTACAGTTACTTCAGGGGAGGTAAGAGGGAGTCCCTAAATAATTTTCCTACCTTTGCCATTTGTCCAGAGCATGTGCCCCTAGGGTAGGAGAAGAGGCCTTTCCCAAATCCTGTTCATTTACCATCCAACTAGACATCCTTCAGGAGAACTTATTTGGTAAAAACACAATGTAACTTGAGAGATAAGGAAGCCAGCTAGCTCTATCCTAATTTAAGAGTAAATATGAGGTGGGAACTCCATAAAGAGGTTGGTAAGAGGGGTGGCCCCTTCCCCCATAAAGATACCACAGGCTTTGCTTTCCTAAGCTGTCCTTAGAGGGAAGATGCAAGATCTCAGCCTAGAGAAAGCTATAGAAGCCCTAGCTTCTCATCTCCCAGATTTTGTGTAGGTAGTTTTCCCTTGCCCCAGGATCATTCCTACCTTGGAAATCTCTGAGCATTCTGGTTGGTTCAGGATAAGAACCTGAAGCTGGAGTACCTGGACGCCCTGACCAAGCTAACAAACATCCTGAGCAGCCACCCAATGGCCTTTCAATTCAAGTTCCCTCAGAAACTAGAAATTGTAACCTTCATGGTGGTAAGTACAGCTCAGGAGGATGGAGATGGAAATGCACAGAGAAGGGAGGATGGGTCCTCATGGAAACCATTGGCAGTGCTCCTGGGCTTGGCCTGGAGGATAAAAGTCCAGATTTTCCAGTGTCCTTTTCCTACCTTATTGTTCCCTTTCCCATCCTCAAGGTGGGTGTGAGTACTGTGGGAAAGGTATGGTGGGGAGTAGGAGAGAAGTGCTGTCCTTCAGAGTTTTTGGAAGTCCCTGAAAATTCTAGGTTCCATTTTCTTGTGAATACAGCCTGGGGTAGGAGGAGGGGGAGGAAGGCAAGAAAAATATGTCACATCTTCTTGGTCTCTGGGGTGGGGGGTTGGGTGGGTGTGTTACAGGAGTTAATCAGGGAGGAGCCATTGAATTCCATCTCCAGCTCCATTAGGCTGAGGGCAATGAACGTCATCACTGACTTCAGGTAACAATGTTCCAGCCACACTGTCTTCCTTGCTCTGACTGGATTTCAGTTCTTTATTCCCTAGTCTGTCCCCACTTCATTTTCTGCTTCTGCTTCTAGTAATAGGGGGCCACAGGCAGTAGTAGACATCTACTGGATGATGTCTGCCACATCCTTTTACCAAGACTTTTTAGATGGGATTTTTGGAGCACCTGGCAGAGACCATCTCTCCTGTCTTCACAGGCATTTGTTGTTGCTTCTCGTCCAGGCTTTCTTCTGCTTTCAGGACTGTCCCTGACTAAATACCTCCATATCTATCACTGACCATCTCCCCTATTCCCTCAAAATATCTGGGGATCCAAAAAGTAATATATCATTTCAAAATATCAGTATCCTTTCCTGTAATAATTCCTCTTTCATTTCAAAATATCAGTACCCTTTCCTGTAATAGTTCCTCTTTCCCTTTGTCCCATTCTTTCCATCTTTCCATCTCCTGACATTTTTAAACTTTGCTTACTGTTTCCTCCTTTTCTTCTTTTGTTACTTTCTCTTCTGGTAACTTCTTACTACCACCTGTTCCTCTGTGTCCACCATCTCTCTCTGTACCTTCTTCAGCTGTTATTCCTGGTCATTACTGTCTCATTACATTTTTGCTACTTTCTCCTGGATCTTAGGAAGCTCCGTCCCCTCATAGAGGTGGAAGAAAGAACAGAGCTGCTCCGAACATGCTATAAGAGTGTGCTCTGCCTGCCACCTATAGAAGTTTTGCAGAAGGAGGCATCCAGTTCCCAGGAGGCCCACACCACTGTGGTAATTAACTCTTTGATGTTTGTTTCTTTGTATTCAGTTTTTATTTTTGAGAGGATGAGAAATATAGGTTTGGCAGTTACATGTAAGGCTCTTCCACCTTCTTTGATAAAAATACAATCATTTGAAGAGGTTACTGGTTCATATAGTCTGAATGCTACTCATGAGATGTACTTCCTTCTTGAGAGCGCTTTGATTACTGCTGTCACACTTTAATATTCTGGCCTAGAGATGGACACTCAATTCTTTAATTTTTAACTATTTACCCATGGGCCTTTAGTAAAATCATGTTAGAACCTTCCAATCAAACATGATTTTACTAAAGGCGCATGGGTAAATACGTTTAGAGAGTCCCAGATGCAAGAGAGCTGAATCCATTTCCCACAAGGCCTATAGTGTTTCCTTGAGGGAAGGATGAGGGATTCACTTTTCTAATTTGCATTTGTATGTTTAATTCTTAGGAATTCTTTCATGTTCTCTGATTACTCTTTTATCTTCATTGGTTGTTCTTGTTTTATTGATGCCACAATCTCTTGATTTTGGGGAGGCTATTAATAAGAATTTTTAAAAATAAATGTTTCTATTTACTGAATTAGTTTAGTTTTTTTAGGGTCAGTTGGTCTGTTTGTTTATTTGGGCCTTTTCATCAGCTGTCTGGTGGTCCTCCTTTGTCGGTTCATATTTATTTATGCTATGAAGGAAGGACTGGTACATACAGAGAAGGCTGAGGTGGGTTTCCTCTGGTTGTATCCTCATGAGGCCTTCTTCAGTGTAGGCCTGGTTAGGGAGGGAAGGTAATTTGACAGGATTTGCCCATGTTTGGGGCAAGCTGGGAACTCCCAGTCCACCAGGACAAACTGCACATCAGGCATACATTTGTGCTCTGCTGAAAACAACAGAGGAATTTGTTCAAGTTAATAGTGGGCAAATGGCACTTGAAATGTTAGGGGGAAACTTGTGGAGCAGAATTTCTCAAGGAAAGCTTCCTGGGAGAGCTAGAGCACTGAGCTAAGTTTAGAAGGAGGGATGGGCCTGACATCTCAGCAATGCTTTGAGTTCTCTCTTTCCCCCCTCAGGATTTGTTCAGGGAGACTCTGCAATCCCTTCTAAGGCTAATGGAGACACTTATTGTTGAGATGCCCTCTCGGATCCAGCACTGCTTAGAGGTGAGTGGGAAGGAGCTTCTGAAATTGGTATATTGATTTCCTAGGGCTGCCATAATAAAGTATCACAACTGAGTGGCTTCAAACTACAGAAATATATTCTCTCACAGCTGTAAGGCTGAAAATCCAAAATCAAGGTATCACCAGGGTTGGTTCCTACTGGAAGCTTTGAAGCAGATTCTGTTCCATGCATCTCTCCTAACCTCTGGTGATTCCTGGCAGCCCATGCTATCCCTTGGTTTATAGACATGCCATTCCACATTTGAATGAAAACATGTAGCATTTGTCTTTGGCTGACTTATTTTGCTTAGTGTTATAGGCTAGGCTATAGTGTTGCTTAGTGTTTGCTTAGTGTTATAGGCTATAGATCCATCCATGTTGTTACAAATAGCAAGATTTCATTATTTTTTACAGCTGAATAATGTTTCACTGTGTGTGTGTGTGTGTGTGTGTGTGTGTGTGTGTGTGTGTGTGTCTCACATTTTCTTCATCCATTCATCTGTCATTGGACACTTGGGCTACTTCTGTAATTTAGCTATTGTAAATAATAAATATAGGGTGCATATAACCTTCCAAATTATTGTCATTTTATTACTTGTTTTATGGTTGTTTTGTAGTTCTTCTCTGTTCTTTTCTTCTTTTGCTTTCTTCTCTCATGATAAGTTGGTTTTCTTTCATGATACACTTGTATTCCTTTCTCCTTATTTTTGCATATCTACTATTGGTTTTTGATTTGTGTTTACCATTAGGTTTGTATATAACATCATCTGCATGTAGCAGTCTATATTAAGTTGATGGTGTCACTTAAATTTGAACTCCCCCACCATGTTTTAGGTATACGGTGTCATACTTAACATCCTTTTATTTTGTGAGTCCGTTATGGAGTATTCTTGGCTGCAGATTTTTTCTTTTCAGCATTTTGAGTCTATCATGCCACACTCTTCTGGCCTTCAAAGTTTCAGCTAAAAAGCCCGCTGATAGCCTTGTGAGATTTCCCTTGTACATAACTTTTCTTTTCTATTGCTGTTTTTAAAATTCTCTCTTTATCACTACTTTTGCCATTTTAATTACTGTGTATCTTGGTGTGGACCTCCTTGTATTGATTTTGTTGAGGGATATTTGTGCCTCCTAGATCTGGATTTCTGTTTCCTTCCACAGATTTGGTAAGTTTTCAGTTATTATTTATTCAAATAAATTTTCTGCCCCCTTTTCTCTCTCCTTCTGAGATGGCTATAATGCAAATGTTATTACACTTGATGTTGTCACTGAGTTCCCTTAGTCTATTTTCATTTTGTAATTTTTTTTTCTCTTACCTGGTTGTCTTGATTGCTTTTCCTTAGTCTGTCCTCCAGGTCACTGATGTGTTCTTCTGCTTCCTCTAGTCTGCTATTTATTCCATCTAGTGTATTTTTAATTTCATCTATTGTGTTCTTCATCTCTAATTAATTCTTTTTTATTTCATTGTTAAGGGTCTCACTGATGCCCTCCACTCTTTTCTCAAGTCTGTCTTTATGAGCATTACTTTAAATTCTCTATCAGGTATATTTTTTATCTCCATTTCACTTTGGTCTCTTGCTGATTATTTCCTGTTCTTTCATTTGGAATGTATTTCTCTGTCTCCTCGTTTTGTGTAACTTGCTATGTCTCTTTCTCTATGTTAGGAAAGTCAGGTATGTCCCCCGCTCTTGAAAGTAGCAGCTTTATGAAGAAGAGGTCCTGTAGTGCCCTGTAGTCCCCTGTTCGCCAGAATCTGTGCTTAAGAGGCATCTCCTATGTGTGATGTGTGCACCCTGCTGTCGTGGCTGAGTTGTTTTTGCCTTTGATCCAGTCATCTGCAATAGCAGATGGGTATTTGCCTGTTGTGGGTAGGGTTTGGTCCCCGTGTGGTTAGTACACCAGTCTGGGGCCACCGTGGGCTTGAGTTGAATCAGACCAGGCATTTGTCAGACATGCAATAGCACCAAACTTCAAGGTACTTTCCCTGTGTTGTCCCTAAGAAGTTTTTGTTGAGTCAAAAAAACTTAGAGGCAGCCTACGGAATGGGAGAATATATTTGCAAATGACACTACAGATAAAAGACTGGTATCCAAGATC